>NC_092149.1:87992040-88039540 GCF_045791955.1 Oncorhynchus clarkii lewisi
GGTGAGTGAGAGGAGGGGAGTGGTGAGAGAGAGGGGGGAGGGAGTGGTGAGAGAGAGGGGGGAGGGAGTGGTGAGAGAGAGGGGGGAGGGAGTGGTGAGAGAGAGGGGGGAGTAGTGAGAGAGAGGGGGGAGTGGTGAGAGAGTGGGGGTGGGTGGTGAGAGAGAGGGGGGGAGTGGTGAGAGAGAGGGGGGAGTGGTGAGAGAGTGGGGGTGGGTGGTGAGAGAGCGGGGGGGAGTGGTGAGAGAGACAGCCTTGTAAACACCAGGTACTCCTAATTAGGAAATGAGAGCCATCCCTGGCGATTAGGAGCTGTGGTTCTGTGTACATAATGATGAGCACAGTAGAGTGGCTACACATACAAGCTATGAGTGAATCGGAACAACACTAAGAATCTGCCTCTCGGGCCCTGAGCACATTAAACATGTCAAACAGCCTCCCTCCCCATAGCCAGCCCTGCCCCTCTCCCCTCTCCTCCCTCCCCATAGCCAGCCCTGCCCCTCTCCCCTCTCCTCCCTCCCCATAGCCAGCCCTGCCCCTCTCCCCTCTCCTCCCTCCCCATAGTCAGCCCTGCCCCTCTCCCCTCTCCTCCCTCCCCATAGCCAGCCCTGCCCCTCTCCCCTCTCCTCCCTCCCCATAGCCAGCCCTGCCCCTCTCCCCTCTCCTCCCTCCCCATAGTCAGCCCTGCCCCTCTCCCCTCTCCTCCCTCCCCATAGCCAGCCCCTCTCCCCTCTCCTCCCTCCCCCGGTACTGAACCAGATTAAAGACTGTTGTCACTGTAGTCCCGTTTGGATAATGACCACTACTATTGGTTTTAATAATGCAGCCTTAGTATCAAACGGAATAATGATTGTAATATCTCAGAAGAACAAACAAGAACATTAAAGCTACAATCTGTGATCTGAATTAAATATGAACACATTTAGATCAAGGGTTCAGATGTTGAGTTATTACATATTTTAGTACTTTTAACTGGTTCTGTTATCTGTGGCCCGGTAATTCACATTTAACTGTCTCTGTTATCTGTGGCCTGGTAATTCACCTTTAGCTGTCTCTGTTATATGTGGCCTGGTAATTCACCTTTAACTGTCTGTTATCTGTGGCCTGGTAATTCACCTTTAACTGTCTCTGTTATCTGTGGCCTGGTAATTCACCTTTAACTGTCTCTGTTATCTGTGGCCTGGTAATTCACCTTTAACTGTCTCTGTTATCTGTGGCCTGGTAATTCACCTTTAACTGTCTCTGTTATCTGTGGCCTGGTAATTCACCTTTAACTGTCTCTGTTATATGTGGCCTGGTAATTCACCTTTAGCTGTCTCTGTTATATGTGGCCTGGTAATTCACCTTTAACTGTCTCTGTTATCTGTGGCCTGGTAATTCACCTTTAGCTGTCTCTGTTATATGTGGCCTGGTAATTCACCTTTAACTGTCTCTGTTATCTGTGGCCTGGTAATTCACCTTTAACTGTCTCTGTTATCTGTGGCCTGGTAATTCACCTTTAACTGTCTCTGTTATCTGTGGCCTGGTAATTCACCTTTAACTGTCTCTGTTATATGTGGCCTGGTAATTCACCTTTAGCTGTCTCTGTTATATGTGGCCTGGTAATTCACCTTTAACTGTCTCTGTTATCTGTGGCCTGGTAATTCACCTTTAACTGTCTCTGTTATCTCTGGCCTGGTAATTCGTTGGTCATGGGAGTGCAGTGTAATGCAGTTATGAACTGGTATTCTAGTGTAGTAGCTGAATAATATGCCTATCCATCAGTAACTGGTCGTCCCTCCCTTCTAACCTTTATTTAACCAGGCAAGTCAGTTCAGAACTAATTCTTATTTAAAATGACGGCCTACCGGCGAACAGTGGGTTACCTGCCTTGTTCAGGGGAACAGTGGGTTAACTGCCTTGTTCAGGGGAACAGTGGGTTAACTGCCTCGTTCAGGGGAACAGTGGGTTAACTGCCTTGTTCAGGGGAACAGTGGGTTAACTGCCTTGTTCAGGGGAACAGTGGGTTAACTGCCTTGTTCAGGGGAACAGTGGGTTAACTGCCTTGTTCAGGGGAACAGTGGGTTAACTGCCTTGTTCAGGGGAACAGTAGGGGAACAGTGGGTTAACTGCCTTGTTCAGGGGAACAGTGGGTTAACTGCCTTGTTCAGGGGAACAGTGGGTTAACTGACTTGTTCAGCGGGAACAGTGGGTTAACTGCCTTGTTCAGGGGAACAGGGGGTTAACTGCCTTGTTCAGGGGAACAGTGGGTTAACTGCCTTGTTCAGGGGAACAGTGGGTTAACTGCCTTGATCAGGGGAACAGTGGGTTAACTGCCTTGTTCAGGGGAACAGTGGGTTAACTGCCTTGTTCAGGGGAACAGTGGGTTAACTGCCTTGTTCAGGGGAACAGTGGGTTAACTGCCTTGTTCAGGGGAACAGTGGGTTAACTGCCTTGTTCAGGGGAACAGTGGGTTAACTGCCTTGTTCAGGGGAACAGTGGGTTAACTGCCTTGATCAGGGGAACAGTGGGTTAACTGCCTTGTTCAGGGGAACAGTGGGTTAACTGCCTTGTTCAGGTGAACAGTGGGTTAACTGCCTTGATCAGGGGAACAGTGGGTTAACTGCCTTGTTCAGGGACAGAAGAACAGGTGTTTTACCTTGTCAGCTCAGGGGATTCGATCCAGCAACCTCCAGCTCTTAACCACCTGTCGTCCCTCCCCTGACTGTGTGTGGATAGAAACTCTCGTTGGAATAATTTACTCAGACAGCGTCTGTCCAAACATTTTCACCACGATTGATTTCTGTCCAAATATATGTTGCGTTCAACTCTTCTGCACCTATTCCAAATCTGTGTCATCAAAATAGTTCCTTCAAATCCAACACTCCTAAAGAACGATTCCTCAATTATGGTTAGTGAACGTACTGTATGTCCTCGTCTAAAGAAATGTTCTTACAGTCTCTTTCAAGATATAGATTTTTATTCAGGACGGTATTTGCTGAAGGAGCACTTCTTATTGACACGCTGCAGCCTTCCCATCTATTGATATATTCGATTAGAGAGTGGTGGCCACACACCATGGAGGGAGGGAGGGAGGGAGGGAGAGAGAAGGGGAGGGAGGGAGGGAGGGAGGGAGAGAGAAGGGGAGGGAGGGAGGGAGGGAGAGGGGAGGGAGGGAGGGAGGGGGGAGGGGGTGAGGGAGAGAGAAGGGGAGGGAGGGAGAGGGGAGGGAGGGAGAGAGAGAGAAGGGGAGGGAGGGAGGGAGGGAGGGAGAAGGGAAGGGAGGGAGGGAGGGAGAGAGAAGGGGAGGGAGGGAGGGAGAGGGGAGGGAGGGAGGGAGGGAGGGGGAGGGGGTGAGGGAGAGAGAAGGGGAGGGAGGGGGGAGGGAGGGAGAGAGAGAGAAGGGGAGGGAGGGAGGGAGGGAGGGAGAAGGGGAGGGAGGGAGGGAAGGAGGGAGAGAGAGAGAAGGGGAGGGAGGGAGAGGGGAGGGAGGGAGGGAGGGGGGAGGGGGTTAGGGAGAGAGAAGGGGAGGGAGGGAGAGGGGAGGGAGGGAGAGAGAGAGAAGGGGAGGGAGGGAGGGAGGGGGGAGGGAGGGAGGGAGGGAGGGAGGGAGGGAGGGAGGGAAAGAGATAAAGACAGAGAGATAGAAACAGAGAGACCAAGAAGAGTGTGTGTGTGTGGAGATGCACTGTCAACTGTGGGACCTTATTAAAGACAGGTGTGTGCCTTTCCAAATCATGTCCAAACAATTGAATTTACCACAGGTGGGCTGCAATCAAGTTGTAGAAACAACTCAAGGATGATCAATGGAAACTGGGTGAACCTGAGCTCAATTTCGAGTCTCATAGCAAAGGGTCTGAGTACTGATGTAAATAAGGTATTTCTGTTTTTCATTGTAACAACATTTGCTACAATTTCTCAAAACCTGTTTTCTCTTTGTCGTTATGAGGTATTGTGATGTCATTATGGGGTATTGTGATGTCATTATGGGGTATTGTGATGTCATTATGGGGTATTGTAATTTCATTATGGGGTATTGTGATGTCATTATGGGGTATTGTGATGGCATTATGAGGTATTGTGTGTAGACAGAATCCTAACTTTAACCCCACTGCAGTCAGAATAATGTGGACAGAATCCTAACTTTATCCCCACTGCAGTCAGAATAATGTGGACAGAATCTTAACTTTATCCCCACTACAGTCAGAATAATGAGGACAGAATCCTAACTTTATCCCTACTACAGTCAAAATAATGAGGATAGAATCCTAACTTTATCCCCACTACAGTCAGAATAATGAGGACAGAATCCTAACTTTAACCCCACTACAGTCAGAATAATGAGGACAGAATCCTAACTTTATCCCCACTACAGTCAAAATAATGAGGATAGAATCCTAACTTTATCCCCACTACAGTCAGAATAATGAGGACAGAATCCTAACTTTAACCCCACTACAGTCAGAATAATGAGGACAGAATCCTAACTTTATCCCCACTACAGTCAGAATAATGAGGACAGAATCCTAACTTTATCCCCACTACAGTCAGAATAATGAGGACAGAATCCTAACTTTATCCCCACTACAGTCAGAATAATGAGGACAGAATCCTAACTTTAACCCCACTACAGTCAGAATAATGAGGACAGAATCCTAACTTTATCCCCACTACAGCCAGAATAATGAGGAACATTTTAAGGTTAGTTTCATTGACGTCAAAACTTAACTGACGTGAATGTCGAAGTTTCTGTTTGTCAACATGATGAACATTGTCATGGTGACGTTAGTCTGAACAGGCGACCCACCCACCCAACCAACCCAACCCACCAACCAACCAACCAACTACCAACCAACCAGGTGCTGATAACAACTTGAGCCAGGAAATAAAGTCAAACAAAGACCATTGTTTATTTCAATTCCCACGTTCTTCAATATCAGACAACATGAAAAGAGCTGGAGTGGTTCGTCTGTGGTAAGGAGATGAGAAGGGCTCGGAGATCTACTGTGAGGCTGAGAGGAGGATATATAGCCCTCTGTTTCATCTCTCTCTCTCTCTTCCTCCCAGCTGACACAACAACTTTCTGTCTGTTTGTTTTCCTCTGTGAAGTGAGACTCATCTGAGACCTTTTCTCCACCTCTGTTTCACCTATCCGGTGTGGGTTTTTATGTGAAATGACTTTGTGATCTTCTGCTCTATGTGTTTTACCACTATGTTGTTCAGACGTACCACCAGGTGGCTATGAGGTGGATCTGGCATCGCAGAATGATTCATTATAGACTCATGTCAAATTAAACATTGATAAAGAAACCTGGCTAGTTTCATAGTAGCCTCAGGGCATGGAGAAGAATATGGCCCCCAAACGGCAATGAGCCCTGTGAGTCCTATGAGTCCTGTGAGCCCTATGAACCCTGTGAGCCCTGTGAGCCATATGAGCCATGTGAGCCCTGTGAGCCCTATGAGCCATGTGAGCCTTTACTAGTCCTGATGAACATAAACCTTTACTAGTCCTGATGAACATAAACCTTTACTAGTCCTGATGAACATAAACCTTTACTAGTCCTGATGAACATAAACCTTTACTAGTCCTGATGGATATAAACCTTTACTAGTCCCGATGAACATAAACCTTTACTAGTCCTGATGAACATAAACCTTTACTAGTCCTGATGAACATAAACCTTTACTAGTCCTGATGAACATAAACCTTTACTAGTCCTGATGAACATAAACCTTTACTAGTCCTGATGAACATAAACCTTTACTAGTCCTGATGGACATAAACCTTTACTAGTCCTGATGAACATAAACCTTTACTAGTCCTGATGAACATAAACCTTTACTAGTCCTGATGGACATAAACCTTTACTAGTCCTGATGAACATAAACCTTTACTAGTCCTGATGGACATAAACCTTTACTAGTCCTGATGCCACTATTTATTAATAGTTTGGGTAATGTCTCTTCGGTCCACCTGGATCACTGCTCCCGTAACCCACGAAGCAGTCACGAAGTAACTCAGCTGCAAGCTGTGTCGTGTCAGCCAAAGAATCTGAGGTACTCTCTTTACTCTTAACGACTGAATCACTACCTTTTAAATAATAACCCCCTCACCACTACTTCCTGTCCCACCAGACTGTATCGAGGTGAATAGTCACCACTACTTCCTGTCCCACCAGACTGTATCGAGGTGAATAGTCACCACTACTTTCTGTCCCACCAGACTGTATCGAGGTGAATAGTCACCACTACTTTCTGTCCCACCAGACTGTATCAAGGGGTATAGTCACCACTACTTCCTGTCCCACCAGACTGTATCGAGGTGAATAGTCACCACTACTTTCTGTCCCACCAGACTGTATCGAGGTGAATAGTCACCACTACTTCCTGTCCCACCAGACTGTATCGAGGTGAATAGTCACCACTACTTCCTGTCCCACCAGACTGTATCGAGGTGAATAGTCACCACTACTTTCTGTCCCACCAGACTGTATCGAGGTGAATAGTCACCACTACTTTCTGTCCCACCAGACTGTATCAAGGGGTATAGTCACCACTACTTCCTGTCCCACCAGACTGTATCGAGGTGAATAGTCACCACTACTTTCTGTCCCACCAGACTGTATCGAGGTGAATAGTCACCACTACTTTCTGTCCCACCAGACTGTATCGAGGTGAATAGTCACCACTACTTTCTGTCCCACCAGACTGTATCAAGGGGTATAGTCACCACTACTTTCTGTCCCACCAGACTGTATCGAGGTGAATAGTCACCACTACTTCCTGTCCCACCAGACTGTATCGAGGTGAATAGTCACCACTACTTTCTGTCCCACCAGACTGTATCGAGGTGAAAAGTCACCACTACTTTCTGTCCCACCAGACTGTATCAAGGTGAATAGCCTCCACTACTTCCTGTCCCACCAGACTGTATCAAGGTGAATAGTCAGCACTACTTCCTGTCCCACCAGACTGTATCGAGGTGAATAGTCACCACTACTTTCTGTCCCACCAGACTGTATCAAGGTGAATAGTCACCACTACTTCCTGTCCCACCAGACTGTATCGAGGTGAATAGTCACCACCACTTCCTGTCCCACCAGACTGTATCAAGGTGAATAGCCTCCACTACTTCCTGTCCCACCAGACTCTATCAAGGTGAATAGTCAGCACTACTTCCTGTCCCACCAGACTGTATCAAGGTGAATAGCATCCACTACTTCCTGTCCCACCAGACTGTATCAAGGTGAATAGTCAGCACTACTTCCTGTCCCACCAGACTGTATCAAGGTGAATAGTCACCACTACTTCCTGTCCCACCAGACTGTATCAAGGTGAATAGTCATCACTACTTCCTGTCCCTATTTCTTCTCAAATAAAAGTTGAAATTGAAAAACAATATATGTTTATGTCTCCACACCTTGTAATTGGATTTGCCACATTGCAATATTTAGAGGAAATGGGGAATCTTTTAAGAAAAGTGCAAAAGGTGGCAATATATTTTGTATTCGCAGGTGATTCGTTTTGGACAAACAAGTACATTTGTTTGCTTTTGCACTTTTGAATAAAATCAGTATTCCATTTTGTAAAGTATATTATATCAGTAGCAAGATTGTCCTCATCTTTTTTTGGGTTGTGGTTCATCATTTTCATCTCTCGTTTTTGTTGTTGTTTTTGCTAGCTAATGTCATTGAGGGAGTTGTATTACGCTGGCCCCGGGTTGAACCGGGCAATGGCCCGTCACGTCATCAAGTGATAGACCTCCTTCAAGATTGTTTTGATCACGCAGACTGGGAGATGTTCCGGGTCGGCCTCTTCGACATATACACTGACTCAGTGGGTGGGTTCATCAGGAAGTGAATAGAGGATGTTGTTCCCACTGTGATGACTTACAACTTATTCAACTCCATATTAATGCCCATGAATGAGATGTTCGCACGAGCAGGTGTCCACATACTTCTGGTCATTTAGTGTATATTTATATTCCGATAATCCTTTTTTTTTTTCAATTCAATTTAAGGGGTTTTATTGGAATGGAAACAAATGTTTACAAGTGAAGTAGATAATAAACAAAAGTGAAATAAACTCTCCACTCTGTGTTACTATTGTTTGACAGAGTTGCAGGGCTCCTCTCCACTCTGCTAGACCCCACTAGGACGCATGAGGAATGGCCCTGATGTGAACACAGAGGGGAGATGGAGAGAAAGAGAGGAGTAGAGAGAGAGAGAAAGAGAGGAGTAGAGAGAGAGAGAAAGAGAGGAGTAGAGAGAGAGAGATTGGAGACGGGGTGAAAGAGAGAAAGAGAGGAGTAGAGAGAGAGAAAGAGAGGAGTAGAGAGAGAGAAAGAGAGAGATTGGAGAAGGTGTGAAAGTAAGAGAGAGAAATGGCAGAGGAGAGGGGAGAGAGTCCATGAGTCCATCTGTGAACCGGAAATGATACATGCTAACAGAACATTGTTTCCGACACTCTGTCACAGTCTGGTGTTTCAAAGGATCCGAGGCCTTACATAGAATAAGAATGTGTGGACTGGTGTGTTCATATCCTGTGTTGTGGCTCATTTGTTAGCCTATATTTAGCTTTATCTTTAAGGATATTTAAACCGGATATTGATCGTTCTTCCTTCTCTCCTTTTCCCCCCTCTCCCCTCTGTCTCTCTCTCTCTCTCCCCTCTTCTCTCTCCTCTCCTTTTCGTATCTATCTCTCCTCTCTCTCCCCCTCTCTCTCTCTCTCTCTATCTCTCTCCTCTTTCTCTCCCCCCTCGCTCTCTCTCTCTCTCTCTCTCTCTCTCTCTCTCTCATCTTTCTCCCCCCCCTCTCTCTCTCTCTCTCTCTCTCTCCTCTTTCTCTCCCTCTCTCTCTCTCTCCTAGATTTGGAAAGAAGAAAGATGCGAAGGTAAAGAAAGCAGAAGCCAAAGCCACGCTACAGAGACAGAAGTCCGAGGTTCTGAGTGAAGAGGAGCTGGAGAGGATGAAAGAGGAGAGAGAAAGGTGAGATGGTTTTTATACTGTACATAATCTGAACGGAACGTTCTTGTAGCAGCTGGTTTATACAACCTAAAATAATCATTATAGAATCATCGGCACCACTGGTCAGTTTTTTGTGTTTTTTGGCAACATGTCTTTTGTGATGTCACCACAATGTTTCCACCAGACTGTTCCCACCAACCGAATGAAGCATTCTGGGAACATTTTAAAGAACAGACAATGTGTTCTGGGACCTTTTAAATAACAGACCAAATGTGTTCTGGGAACCTTTTAAATAACAGGCTAAATGTGTTCTGGGAACCTTTTAAATAACAGGCTAAATGTGTTCTGGGAACCTTTTAAATAACAGGCTAAATGTGTTCTGGGAACCTTTTAAAGAACAGACAAAATCAAATAAAATCAAATGTTATTTGTCACATACACATGGTAAGCAGATGTTAATGTGAGTGTAGCGAAATGCTTGCGCTTCTAGTTCCGACAATGCAGTAATAACCAACGAGTAATCTAACCTAACAATTCCACAACTACTACCTTATACACACAAGTGTAAGGGGATAAAGAATATGTACATAAAGAAATACAGTGCCTTGCGAAAGTATTCGGCCCCCTTGAACTTTGCGACCTTTTGCCACATTTCAGGCTTCAAACATAAAGATATAAAACTGTATTTTTTTGTGAAGAATCAACAACAAGTGGGACACAATCATGAAGTGGAACGACATTTATTGGATATTTCAAACGTTTTTAATAAATCACAAACGGAACAATTGGGCGTGCAAAATTATTCAGCCCCTTTACTTTCAGTGCAGCAAACTCTCTCCAGAAGTTCAGTGAGGATCTCTGAATGATCCAATGTTGACCTAAATGACTAATGATGATAAATACAATCCACCTGTGTGTAATCAAGTCTCCGTATAAATGCACCTGCACTGTGATAGTCTCAGAGGTCCGTTAAAAGCGCAGAGAGCATCATGAAGAACAGGGAACACACCAGGCAGGTCCGAGATACTGTTGTGAAGAAGTTTAGAGCCAGATTTGGATACAAAAAGATTTCCCAAGCTTTAAACATCCCAAGGAGCACTGTGCAAGCGATAATATTGAAATGGAAGGAGTATCAGACCACTGCAAATCTACCAAGACCTGGCTGTCCCTATAAACTTTCAGCTCATACAAGGAGAAGACTGATCAGAGATGCAGCCAAGAGGCCCATGATCACTCTGGATGAACTGCAGAGATCTACAGCTGAGGTGGGAGACTCTGTCCATAGGACAACAATCAGTCGTATATTGCACAAATCTGGCCTTTATGGAAGAGTGGCAAGAAGAAAGCCATTTCTTAAAGATATCCATAAAAAGTGTTGTTTAAAGTTTGCCACAAGCCACCTGGGAGACACACCAAACATGTGGAAGAAGGTGCTCTGGTCAGATGAAACCAAAATTGAACTTTTTGGCAACAATGCAAAACGTTATGTTTGGCGTAAAAGCAACACAGCTCATCACTCTGAACACACCATCCCCACTGTCAAACATGGTGGTGGCAGCATCATGGTTTGGGCCTGATTTTCTTCAGCAGGGACAGGGAAGATGGTTAAAATTGATGGGAAGATGGATGGAGCCAAATACAGGACCATTCTGGAAGAAAACCTGATGGAGTCTGCAAAAGACCTAAAACTGGGACGGAGATTTGTCTTCCAACAAGACAATGATCCAAAACATAAAGCAAAATCTACAATGGAATGGTTCAAAAATAAACATATCCAGGTGTTAGAATGGCCAAGTCAAAGTCCAGACCTGAATCCAATCGAGAATCTGTGGAAAGAACTGAAAACTGCTGTTCACAAATGCTCTCCATCCAACCTCACTGAGCTCGAGCTGTTTTGCAAGGAGGAATGGGCAAAAAAATCAGTCTCTCGATGTGCAAAACTGATAGAGACATACCCCAAGCGACTTACAGCTGTAATCGCAGCAAAAGGTGGCGCTACAAAGTATTAACTTAAGGGGGCTGAATAATTTTGCACGCCCAATTTTTCAGTTTTTGATTTGTTAAAAAAGTTTGAAATATCCAATAAATGTCGTTCCACTTCATGATTGTGTCCCACTTGTTGTTGATTCTTCACAAAAAAATACAGTTTTATATCTTTATGTTTGAAGCCTGAAATGTGGCAAAAGGTCGCGAAGTTCAAGGGGGCCAAATACTTTCGCAAGGCACTGTATGAATGAGTGATGGTACAGAGCAGCATAGGCAAGATACAGTAGATGGTATTGAGTGCAGTATATACATATGAGATGAGTATGTAAACAAAGTGGCATAGTTAAAGTAGCTAGTGATACATGTATTACATAAAGATGCAGTAGATGATATAGAGTACAGTATATACGTATACATATGAGATGAATAATGTAGGGTATGTAAACATTATATTAGGTAGCATTGTTTAAAGTGGCTAGTGATATATTTTACATCATTTCCCATCAATTCCCATTATTAAAGTGGCTGGAGTTGAGTCAGTGTGTAGGTAGCAGCCACTCAATGTTAGTGGTGGCTGTTTAAGTCTGATGGCCTTGAGATAGAAGCTGTTTTTCAGTCTCTCGGTCCCAGCTTTGATGCACCTGTACTGACCTCGCCTTCTGGATGATAGCGGGGTGAACAGGCAGTGGCTCGGGTGGTTGTTGTCCTTGATGATCTTTATGGCCTTCCTGTGACATCGGGTGGTGTAGGTGTCCTGGAGGGCAGGTAGTGATGCGTTGTGCAGACCTCACTACCCTCTGGAGAGCCTTACGGTTGTGGGTGGAGCAGTTGCCGTACCAGGCGGTTATACAGCCCGACAGGATGCTCTCGATTGTGCATCTGTAGAAGTTTGTGAGTGCTTTTGGTGACAAGCCGAATTTCTTCAGCCTCCTGAGGTTGAAGAGGCGCTGCTGCGCCTTCTTCAGGATGCTGTCTGTGTGGGTGGACCAATTCAGTTTGTCTGTGATGTGTACGCCGAGGAACTTAAAACTTACTACCCTCTCCACTACTGTTCCATCTATGTGGATAGGGGGGTGTTCCCTCTGCTGTTTCCTGAAGTCCACAATCAATTTATTAGTTTTGTTGACGTTGAGTGTGAGGTTATTTTTCTGACACCACACTCCGAGGGCCCTCACCTCCTCCCTGTAGGCCGTCTCGTCGTTGTTGGTAATCAAGCCTACCACTGTTGTGTCGTCCGCAAACTTGATGATTGAGTTGGAGGCGTGCGTGGCCACACAGTCGTGGGTGAACAGGGAGTACAGGAGAGGGCTCAGAACGCACCCTTGTGGGGCCCCAGTGTTGAGGATCAGCGGGGTGGAGATGTTGTTGCCTACCCTCACCACCTGGGGGCGGCCCGTCAGGAAGTCCAGTACCCAGTTGCACAGGGCGGGGTCGAGACCCAGGGTCTCGAGCTTGATGACGAGCTTGGAGGGCACTATGGTGTTAATTGCCGAGCTGTAGTCGATGAACAGCATTCTCACATAGGTATTCCTCTTGTCCAGATGGGTTAGGGCGGTGTGCAGTGTGGTTGAGATTGCATCGTCTGTGGACCTATTTGGGCGGTAAGCAAATTGGAGTGGGTCTAGGGTGTCAGGTAGGGTGGAGGTGATATGGTCCTTGACTAGTCTCTCAAAGCACTTCATGATGACGGAAGTGAGTGCTACGGGGTGGTAGTCATTTAGCTCAGTTACCTTAGCTTTCTTGGGAACAGGAACAATGGTGGTCCTCTTGAAGCATGTGTTCTGGGAACCTTTTAAAGAACAGACAAAATGTGTTCTGGGAACCTTTTAAAGAACAAACAAAATGTGTTCTGGGAACTTTTTAAAGAACAGACAAAATGTGTTCTGGGAACCTTTAAAGAACAGACAAAATGTGTTCTGGGAACCTTTTAAAGAACAGGCAAAATGTGTTCTGGGAACCTTTTAAAGAACAGGCAAAATGTGTTCTGGGAACCTTTTAAATAACAGGCAAAATGTGTTCTGGAACGTTCTTGCAACATCAGGTTTATACAAACGTATAATCATCAGAATTACTGTACAGTTTTTGTTTCTTGAAAACATTTGCCGCAACCTTACAGATGTTCAGGGAACTTGCAGAGAACCACTTTTGGTTTGCTGGGAAAACATTGTGTTATTACGTTACCTGTAAACTGAATGATAACTTTGTGTGGTGGTTATTATTTATTACAGGGTGGTGGTTATTATTTATTACAGGGTGGTGGTTATTATGTAATACAGGGTGGTAGTTATTATTTATTACAGGGTGGTGGTTATTATTTATTACAGGGTGGTGGTTATTACAGGGTGGTGGGTATTATTTATTACAGGGTGGTGGTTATTATGTAGTACAGGGTGGTAGTTATTATTTATTACAGGGTGGTGGTTATTATTTATTACAGGGTGGTGGTTATTATTTATTACAGGGTGGTGGTTATTATGTAGTACAGGGTGGTGGTTATTATTTATTACAGGGTGGTGGTTATTATTTATTACAGGGTGGTGGTTATTATTTATTACAGGGTGGTGGTTATTATTTATTACATGGTGGTGGTTATTATTTATTACAGGGTGGTTATTATTTATTACAGGGTGGTGGTTATTATTTATTACAGGGTGGTTATTATTTATTACAGGGTGGTGGTTATTATGTATTACAGGTTGGTTATTATTTATTACAGGGTGGTGGTTATTATTTATTACGGGGTGGTGGTTATTACAGGGTGGTGGTTATTATTTATTACAGGGTGGTGGTTATTATTTATTACAGGGTGGTAGTTATTATTTATTACAGGGTGATGGTTATTATTTATTACAGGGTGGTTATTATTTATTACAGGGTGGTGGTTATTATTTATTACAGGGTGGTGGTTATTATTTATTACAGGGTGGTGGTTATTATTTATTACAGGGTGGTGGTTATTATTTATTACAGGGTGGTTATTATTTATTACAGGGTGGTTATTATTTATTACAGGGTGGTGGTTATTATTTATTACAGGGTGGTGGTTATTATTTATTACAGGGTGGTTATTATTTATTACAGGGTGGTTATTATTTATTACAGGGTGGTGGTTATTATTTATTACAGGGTGGTGGTTATTATTATTTATTACAGGGTGGTGGTTATTATTTATTAAAGGGTGGTGTTATTATTTATTACAGGGTGGTTATTATTTATTACAGGGTGGTTATTATTTATTACAGGGTGGTGGTTATTATTTATTACAGGGTGATGGTTATTATTTATTACAGGGTGCTGGTTATTATTTATTACAGGGAGGTGGTTATTATTTATTACAGGGTGATGGTTATTATTTATTACAGGGTGGTGGTTATTATTTATTACAGGGTGGTTATTATTTATTACAGGGTGGTGGTTATTATTTATTACAGGGTGATGGTTATTATTTATTACAGGGTGCTGGTTATTATTTATTACAGGGTGGTGGTTATTATTTATTACAGGGTGGTGGTTATTATTTATTACAGGGTGGTGGTTATTACAGGGTGGTGGTTATTATTTATTACAGGGTGGTGGTTATTATTTATTACAGGGTGGTGGTTATTATTTATTACATGGTGGTGGTTATTATCACTCGAAACCAAGATGGCTGAGCAGTCGGACGTATGTTTGTCTTGTCCCATATTGTCCCATGTAAATAGTTGGTCTCATCGTTTCTTTTCGTATTTATTTTTTAATTTTAATCTAATTTTCCATCTACGATCTAAATATACTTTCCTGCATCCCGCCCCACCCAATGTGGTGAGGATCTGATATTTTTATACATTATAACTGGAACCTACATCAGAAGCTAGCCAGCTATCTAGCTAGTAGTCACTGTTAGCCACTGCTAGCGGTCTTCACCTTTAGCTCTGTCACAAGCCAGCTTTAGCTCAGTTAATTCCTGCCAGTCTGCACAGCGCGATATCAACCCAGAGCACATGGGACTGCTTCTCTCTACCACATCACCGGATTCCAGCCGCTCTGGATCATTACACCGGATCATCACAGCTAGCTAGCTGATACCGAGTGGCTACCGCTGGCTAACGCCTCTGTCCTGAAGCAAGCACCAGTTAGCCTTGAGCTAGCCTCGAGCTAGGCCCATCTCCCGGCTAGCCGAAGAGGTATACCTGCAAGTTTGTGGGCTACAACACCTCTTTTGCCAATTGGCCTGGACCCTTTATTGCCGACACGGAGCCCCGCTGATCCATCACGATGTAATCGTCCAATGTGGTTTCAACAGGCTTTTCCATTGCGTTGTCACTGAAGACCCATCTGCTATCCACGGCCCGCTAGCTTTCTGAACGCCGTGCCTCCCGCTCGCCTAGCATAGTAGCGACTACCAAACGTCTCCCGGACTCACCTATTGGTGTTCATTGGACCCTATGATCCCTCGGCTACACATGCCTCTCTCTATTGTCAATATGCCTTGTCTTCTTCTGTTTCGGTTAGTTATTGTTTTATTTAGTCCAGCTCAACATGTCTCAGATAGCTATTTTGTCACACACCCTACACATGGGGAGACCTCACCTGGCTTAGCTGGTGTCTCCAGAGATGCAAACTCTCTCACATCACTCAATGCCTAGGATTACCCCCACTGTACTCACATCCTACCATAACCTTGTCTGTACATTATGCCCTGAATCTATTCTGCAATGCCCAGAAATCTGCCCCTTTAATTCTCTGTTCCCAACGCACTAGATGACCAGTTCTTATAGCCTTTAGCCGTACCCTTATCCTACTCCTCCTCTGTTCCTCTGGTGATGTAGAGGTTAATCCAGGTCCTGCAGTGCCTAGCTCCATTCCTCAGGTGCTCTCATTTGTTGACTTCTGTAACCGTAATAGCCTTGGTTTCATGCATGTTAACGTCAGAAGACTCCTCCCTAAATTAGTTTTATTCACAGCTTAAGCACACTCCGCCAACCCGGATGTCCTAGCCGTATCTGAATCCTGGCTTAGGAAGGTCATCAAAAAGTTTTAAGTTCCTCGGCGTACACATCACAGACAAACTGAATTGGTCCACCCACACAGACAGCATTGTGAAAAAGGCGCAGCAGCGCCTCTTCAACCTCAGGAGGCTGAAGAAATCCGGCTTTACACCGAAAGCACTCACAAACTTCTACAGATGCACAATCGAGAGCATCCTGGCGGGCTGTATCACCGCAACTGCTCCGCCCACAACCGTAAGGCTCTCCAGAGGGTAGTGAGGTCTGCACAACGCATCACCGGGGGCAAACTACCTGCCCTCCAGGACACCTACACCACCCGATGTTACAGGAAGGCCATAAAGATCATCAAGGACAACAACCACCCGAGCCATTGCCTTGTTCACCCCGCTATCATCCAGAAGGCGAGGTCAGTACAGGTGCATCAAAGCTGGGACCGAGAGACTGAAAAACAGCTTCTATCTCAAGGCCATCAGACTGTTAAACAGCCACCACTAACACTGAGTGGCTGCTGCCAACACACTGACACTGACTCAACTCCAGCCACTTTAATAATGGGAATTGATGGGAAATGATGTAAAATATATCACTAGCCACTTTAAACAATGCTACCTAATATAATGTTTACATACCCTACATTATTCATCTCATATGCATACGTATATACTGTACTCTATATAATCTACTGCATCTTTATGTAATACATGTATCACTAGCCACTTTAACTATGCCACTTTGTTTACATACTCATCTCATATGTATATACTGTACTCGATACCATCTACTGTATCTTGCCTATGCCGCTCTGTACCACCACTCATTCATATATCTTTATGTACATATTCTTTATCCCCTTACACTTGTGTCTATAAGGTAGTAGTTTTGGAATTGTTAGTTAGATTACTTGTTGGTTATTACTGCATTGTCGGAACTAGAAGCACAAGCATTTCGCTACACTCACATTAAAAACCTCTTAAGAGCTTTAATTATTTCAACATTTTGTTAAAAATCGCGCAACATTTCAACGTCCTGCTACTCATGCCAGGAATATAGTATATGCATATGATTAGTATGTGTGGATAGAAAACACTCTGAAGTTTCTAAAACTGGTTAAATAATGTCTGTGACTATAACAGAACGTGAACAGCAAGCGAAATCCCAAGAAAAACCTGGTCACAAAAACCACAGAAAAGTATTCATCCGCCAGTCTCTGAATTGTTTCTTGCAAGCAAAAATAGATAATGGTGAGGATGCAGTTCCTACAACTTCCACACGATGTCGCCAGTACTGGCATTTTCATTGGTTTAAATCCTTTGTGCAATGATAAATAGGTCCTTCCTTTCGTCCAGTAAACAGGAAGAGACTTATGGGAGAGAGACAAAGGACCACGATTTCAAGAGTAGCTGCTATTGAGTACAGATCGCCCAGTGATCAATTTGATCGATTATTAACGTTTACAAATACCTAAAGTTGGGTTACAAATGTAGTTTGAAGTGTTTTGTCAAAGAATATAGGCAACTTATTTAATTTTAAAAAATGACGTTGCGTTTTGGAACAGAGCTTTTGGATGGATCAGACGGGCTATATAAATTGACATTTTGGGTATACATGGACGGATTTAATCGGGAAAAAGACCCAATTGTGATGTTTATGGGACATATAGTAGTGCCAACAAAGAAGATCGTCAAAGGTAATGAATGTTTTATATTTTATTTCTGCGTTTTGTGTAGCACCGGCTACGCTAATTATTCTGTTTACGTCCCCTTCAGGTATTTCGGGGTGTTGCATGCTATCAGATAATAGCTTCTCATGCTTTCGCCGAAAAGCATTTTAAAAATCTGACATGTTGGCTGGATTCACAACGAGTGTAGCTTTAATTCAGTACCCTGCATGTGTGTTTTAATGAAAGTTTGAGTTTTATAGAGTACTATTAGCATTTGGCATTGCGCACTTCCATTTCCTGTTGACTAGGTGGGACGCTAGCGTCTCACATGTCTCTAAGAGGTTCATCTGCTAACCATGTGTATGTGACAAATACAATTTCATTTGATTTGATTTGAGGTGTGTACCTATCTGTCCCAGAGGTTAGTACAGGTGTGTACCTATCTGTCCCAGAGGTTAGTACAGGTGTGTACTGTAGGTAACTCCTCCTGTTGATCCAGATCTGTCCCAGAGGTTAGTACAGGTGTGTACTGTAGGTAACTCCTCCTGTTGATCCAGATCTGTCCCAGAGGTTAGTACAGGTGTGTAACTGTAGGTAACTCCTCCTGTTGATCCTTATCTGTCCCAGAGGTTAGTACAGGTGTGTAACTGTAGGTAACTCCTCCTGTTGATCCAGATCTGTCCCAGAGGTTAGCACAGGTGTGTACCTATCTGTCTCAGAGGTTAGTACAGGTGTGTACCTATCTGTCCCAGAGGTTAGTACAGGTGTGTACCTATCTGTCCCAGAGGTTAGTACAGGTGTGTACCTATCTGTCCCAGAGGTTAGTACAGGTGTGTAACTGTAGGTAACTCCTCCTGTTGATCCAGATCTGTCCCAGAGGTTAGTACAGGTGTGTACCTATCTGTCCCAGAGGTTAGTACAGGTGTGTACCTATCTGTCCCAGAGGTTAGTACAGGTGTGTACTGTAGGTAACTCCTCCTGTTGATCCAGATCTGTCCCAGAGGTTAGTACAGGTGTGTACTGTAGGTAACTCCTCCTGTTGATCCAGATCTGTCCCAGAGGTTAGTACAGGTGTGTACTGTAGGTAACTCCTCCTGTTGATCCAGATCTGTCCCAGAGGTTAGTACAGGTGTGTAACTGTAGGTAACTCCTCCTGTTGATCCTTATCTGTCCCAGAGGTTAGTACAGGTGTGTAACTGTAGGTAACTCCTCCTGTTGATCCAGATCTGTCCCAGAGGTTAGCACAGGTGTGTACCTATCTGTCTCAGAGGTTAGTACAGGTGTGTACTGTAGGTAACTCCTCCTGTTGATCCAGATCTGTCCCAGAGGTTAGTACAGGTGTGTAACTGTAGGTAACTCCTCCTGTTGATCCTTATCTGTCCCAGAGGTTAGTACAGGTGTGTAACTGTAGGTAACTCCTCCTGTTGATCCTTATCTGTCCCAGAGGTTAGTACAGGTGTGTAACTGTAGGTAACTCCTCCTGTTGATCCAGATCTGTCCCAGAGGTTAGCACAGGTGTGTACCTATCTGTCTCAGAGGTTAGTACAGGTGTGTACTGTAGGTAACTCCTCCTGTTGATCCAGATCTGTCCCAGAGGTTAGTACAGGTGTGTACTGTAGGTAACTCCTCCTGTTGATCCAGATCTGTCCCAGAGGTTAGTAGAGGTGTGTACTGTAGGTAACTCCAACCTGTCCAACCTATCCTGTTGATTCATATCTGTTCCAGGATCGAGGCGAAGCACGCGGAGCTGAGGGAGCGTCAGGCCAGAGAAAAAGGACCTCTCCCTGATGTTGAGGATGATTACATGGACCCCAACTACGCACGCATCAACAACTTCAGAGACAACTCCTCCCCGCGTCAGTCCCCCTACAGCAGAACCCGCACCCCATCTCCCCAACGCCCGCCACCCCACGGCCTCGGCCCAGGCCCCTCCCACGGCAACGAGCCATCCAATAAGGACCCCCTGGACGGGCTGTACGCCAAGGTCAACAAGCAGAGACAAGCCCCGCCCATGGCCGACAGGTGAGACAGGAACCCGCCTACTGTAGTATATTTGACATAATCAATCTTTCCTCTTAGCCTGGGTGCCTGTTCTCTTACCAAAACAGACTGGCACCCAGGCTACTTTCCTCTAGTCTCTTGACAGACTGATCATCTAACTTAAGCAGCTAGCTAGGCATGACACAGTTGGTCGCAAAATGACATGAAAATGCAAGGAATATAGGATGACCTGAGACTTATACATGGATCTAGGATGAACCTGAGACGGATACAGGGATATAGGATGACCCTGAGACTGATACAGGGATATAGATGACCCTGAGACTGATACAGGGATATAGATGACCCTGAGACTGATACAGGGATATAGGATGACCTGAGACTTATACATGGATCTAGGATGAACCTGAGACTGATACAGGGATATAGGATGACCCTGAGACTGATACAGGGATATAGGATGACCTGAGACTTATACAGGGATATAGGATGACCCTGAGACTGATACAGGGATATAGGATGACCCTGAGACTGAAACAGGGATATAGGATGACCCTGAGACTGATACAGGGATATAGGATGACCCTGAGACTGATACAGGGATACAGGATGACCCTGAGACTGATACAGGGATATAGGATGACCCTGAGACTGATACAGGGATATAGATGACCCTGAGACTGAAACAGGGATATAGGATGACCCTGAGACTGATACAGGGATATAGATGACCCTGAGACTGATACAGGGATATAGGATGACCTGAGACTTATACATGGATCTAGGATGAACCTGAGACTGATACAGGGATATAGGATGACCCTGAGACTGATACAGGGATATAGGATGACCTGAGACTTATACAGGGATATAGGATGACCCTGAGACTGATACAGGGATATAGGATGACCCTGAGACTGATACAGGGATATAGGATGACCCTGAGACTGATACAGGGATACAGGATGACCCTGAGACTGATACAGGGATATAGGATGACCCTGAGACTGATACAGGGATATAGATGACCCTGAGACAGATACAGGGATATAGGATGACCCTGAGACTGAAACAGGGATATAGGATGACCCTGAGACTGAAACAGGGATATAGGATGACCCTGAGACTGATACAGGGATATAGGATGACCCTGAGACTGATACAGGGATACAGGATGACCCTGAGACTGATACAGGGATATAGGATGACCCTGAGACTGATACAGGGATATAGATGACCCTGAGACTGAAACAGGGATATAGGATGACCCTGAGACTGATACAGGGATATAGGATGACCCTGAGACTGATACAGGGATACAGGATGACCCTGAGACTGATACAGGGATATAGGATGACCCTGAGACTGATACAGGGATATAGATGACCCTGAGGCTGATACAGGGATATAGATGACCCTGAGACTGATACAGGGATATAGATGACCCTGAGACGTGTATAGGATGACCCTGAAAGGGAGAGAGAGACAGGGAGAAAGAGAGAGAGACAGGGGAAAGGGAGAGAGAGACAGGGGGAAAGGGAGAGAGAGACAGGGGAAAGGGAGAGAGAGACAGGGGGAAAGGGAGAGCGAGACAGGGGGAAAGGGAGAGCGAGACAGGGGGAAAGGGAGAGAGACAGGGGGAAAGGGAGAGAGAGACAGGGGGAAAGGGAGAGAGAGACAGGGGAAAGGGAGAGAGAGACAGGGGGAAAGGGAGAGCGAGACAGGGGGAAAGGGAGAGAGACAGGGGGAAAGGGAGAGAGAGACAGGGGGAAAGGGAGAGAGAGACAGGGGGAAAGGGAGAGAGAGACAGGGGGAAAGGGAGAGACAGGGGGAAAGGGAGAGAGAGACGGGGGAAAGGGAGAGAGAGACAGGGGGAAAGGGAGAGAGACAGGGGGAAAGGGAGAGAGAGACAGGGGGAAAGGGAGAGAGAGACAGGGGGAAAGGGAGAGATACAGGAGGAAAGGAAGAGAGAGACAGGAGGAAAGGGAGAGAGAGACAGGGGGAAAGGGAGAGAGAGACAGGGGGAAAGGGAGAGATACAGGAGGAAAGGGAGAGAGAGACAGGGGGAAAGGGAGAGAGAGACAGGGGGAAAGGGAGAGAGAGACAGGAGGAAAGGGAGAGAGAGACAGGGGGAAAGGGAGAGAGAGACAGGGGGAAAGGGAGAGAGAGACGGGGAAAGGGAGAGAGATACAGGAGGAAAGGGAGAGAGAGACAGGGGGAAAGGGAGAGAGAGACAGGGGGAAAGGGAGAGAGACAGGGGGAAAGGGAGAGAGAGACAAGGGGAAAGGGAGAGAGAGACAGGGGGAAAGGGAGAGAGATACAGGAGGAAAGGGAGAGAGAGACAGGGGGAAAGGGAGAGAGAGACAGGGGGAAAGGGAGAGATACAGGAGGAAAGGAAGAGAGAGACAGGGGGAAAGGGAGAGAGAGACAGGGGGAAAGGGAGAGAGAGACAGGGGGAAAGGGAGAGATACAGGAGGAAAGGGAGAGAGAGACAGGGGGAAAGGGAGAGAGAGACAGGGGGAAAGGGAGAGATACAGGAGGAAAGGGAGAGAGATACAGGAGGAAAGGGAGAGAGAGACAGGGGGAAAGGGAGAGAGAGACAGGGGGAAAGGGAGAGAGACAGGGGAAAAGGGAGAGAGAGAGAGATATGTCTCTAATTGTCTTTCTACATTACAGCCCCCCCTCCCCCATTAATGACTTTTCACCACTCGTTTTTAATCATACAGCTACACCCAACCTATCACCATACCCTGTCCAACCTATCCAACCTGCCCAACCTATCCAACCTGTCCAACCTATCCAACCTATCCAACCTGTCCAACCTATCCAACCTGTCCAACCTATCCAACCTGTCCAACCTATCCAACATGTCCAACCTATCCAACCTGCCCAACCTGTCCAACCTATCCAACCTGTCCAACCTATCCAACCTGTCCAACCTATCCAACCTGCCCAACCTATCCAACCTGTCCAACCTGTCCAACCTATCCAACCTATCACCATACCCTGTCCAACCTGTCCAACCTATCCAACCTATCACCATACCCTGTCCAACCTGTCCAACCTATCCAACCTATCACCATACCCTGCCCAACCTGTCCAACCTATCCAACCTGTCCAACCTATCCAACATGTCCAACCTATCCAACCTGCCCAACCTGTCCAACCTATCCAACCTGTCCAACCTATCCAACCTGTCCAACCTATCCAACCTGTCCAACCTGTCCAACCTGTCCAACCTGTCCAACCTGTCCAACCTATCCAACCTGTCCAACCTATCCAACCTGCCCAACCTGTCCAACCTGTCCAACCTATCCAACCTGTCCAACCTGTCCAACCTGTCCAACCTATCCAACCTGTCCAACCTATCCAACCTGTCCAACCTGTCCAACCTATCCAACCTATCACCATACCCTGTCCAACCTGTCCAACCTATCCAACCTGTCCAACCTCTCCAACCTATCCAACCTATCCAACCTGTCCAACCTATCCAACCTATCCAACCTGTCCAACCTATCCAACCTATCCAACCTGTCCAACCTATCCAACCTGTCCAACCTATCCAACATGTCCAACCTGTCCAACCCACATACAGAACCTCTCCTCCCAGCAACATGGCTCATATTTTAAATTAGATTTGTTTATTGGTCACATGCACATGGTTCAATGAAGTTCTTCAGCTCCAACAATGCCGGCCTCTAACTTCCCAGTTGATCCAGAATGGAGATGCTCATACCAAGAGATAACATCTCTAGCTAGCTACCTCTGAAGAGGAAACGTTACTTCAGATGTCTTACTCTGGGACACTTTATCAGATGTCTTACTCTGGGACACATTATCAGATGTCTTACTCTGGGACACATTATTAGATGTCTTACTCTGGGACACATTATCAGATGTCTTACTCTGGACACATTATCAGATGTCTTACTCTGGGACACATTATCAGATGTCTTACTCTGGGGCACATTATCAGATGTCTTACTATGGGACACATAATCAGATGTCTTACTCTGGGGCACATTATCAGATGTCTTACTCTGGGGCACATTATCAGATGTCTTACTCTGGGGCACATTATCAGATGTCTTACTCTGGGACACATCAGATGTCTTTCTCTGGGACACATCAGATGTCTTACTCTGTGACACATTATCCGATGTCTTACTCTTAGGCACATTATCAGATGTCTTACTCTGGGGCACATTATCAGATGTCTTACTCTGGGACACATTATCAGATGTCTTACTCTGGGACACATTATCAGATGTCTTACTCTGGGACACATTATCAGATGTCTTACTCTGTTGCACATTATCAGATGTCTTACTCTGGGACACATTATCAGATGTCTTACTCTGGGGCACATTATCAGATGTCTTACTCTGGGACACATCAGATGTCTTTCTCTGGGACACATCAGATGTCTTACTCTGTGACACATTATCCGATATCTTACTCTTAGGCACATTATCAGATGTCTTACTCTGGGGCACATTATCAGATGTCTTACTCTGGGACACATTATCAGATGTCTTACTCTGGGACACATTATCACATGTCTTACTATGGGACACATTATCAGATGTCTTACTCTGTTGCACATTATCAATGTCTTACTCTGGGACACATTATCACATGTCTTACTCTGGGACACATTATCACATGTCTTACTCTGGGGCACATTGTCAGATGTCTTACTCTGGGGCACATTATCAGATGTCTTACTCTGGGACACATTATCAGATGTCTTACTCTGGGACACATTATCAGATGTCTTACTCTGGGGCACATTATCAGATGTCTTACTCTGGGACACATTATCAGATGTCTTACTCTGGGGCACATTATCAGATGTCTTACTCTGGAACACATTATCAGATGTCTTACTCTGGGACACATTATCAGATGTCTTACTCTGGGACACATTATCAGATGTCTTACTCTGGGGCACATTATCAGATGTCTTACTCTGGGACACATTATCAGATGTCTTACTCTGGGACACATTATCAGATGTCTTACTCTGGGACACATTATCAGATGTCTTACTCTGGGGCACATTATCAGATGTCTTACTCTGGGGCACTTCATCAGAAAGGTAATACTGTAATAAATACATGTGGTCTTAACCAATCATCAATCATTGATCCATGGTCTTGACCAATCATATATATCAATCATGACCAATCATATACGGTATACCATTATCATAGTGTGTAATGTATACCATTTGCATAGTGTGTACTGTAGATCATTACCATAGTGTGTAATGTAGATCATTATCATAGTGTGTGTTGTAGATCATTATCATAATGTGCACTGTAGATTATTAGCATAGTGTGTACTGTAGATCATTATCATAGTGTGTACTGTAGATTATTATCATAGTGTGTACTGTAAATCATTATCATAGTGTAGATCCTTACTGTACTGTGTACTGTAGATCATTACCATAGTGTGTACTGTAGATCATTATCATAGTGTGTACTGTAGATCATTATCATAGTGTAGATCCTTACTGTAGTGTGTACTGTAGATCATTATCATAGTTTGTAATGCAGATCATTACTATAGTGTGTAATGTAGATCATTATTATAGTGTGTGTTGTAGATCATTATCACAATGTGCACTGTAGATCATTATCATAGTGTGTACTGTAGATCATTATCGTAATGCGTACTTTAGATCATTATCATAGTGTGTAAAGTAGATCATTATCGCAGTGTGTAATGTAGATCATTATAATAGTGTGTAATGTAGATCATTATCATAGTGTAGATCATTACCATACTGTGTAATGTAGATCATTATCATAGTGTGTAATGTAGATCATTATCATAGTGTGTACTGTATATCATTGTCATAGTGTGTACTGTATGTCAGTATCATAGTGTGTAATGTAGATCATTATCATAGTGTGTAATGTTGATCATTATCATAGTGTGTGCTGTATAGCATTATCGTAGTGTGTAATGTAGATCATTATCATAGTGTAGATCATTACCATAGTGTGTAGTGTAGATCATTACCATAGTGTGTACTGTATATCATTATCAGAGTGTGTAATGTAGAGCATTATCAAAGTGTGGATAATTTCCATAGTGTGTAGTGTAGATCATTATCATAGTGTGTACTGTAGATCATTATCGTAATGTGTAATGTATATCATTATCATAGGGTAGATCATGACCATAGTAAGTAATGTAGATCATTATCATAGTGTGTAATGTAGATCATTATCATAGTGTAGATAATTACCATAGTGTACACTGTAGATCACTATCATAGTGTGTAATGTAGATCATTAACATAGTGTAGATCATTATCATAGAGTGTACTGTAGATCCTCTTCATAGTGTAGATCATTATCACAGTGTAGATCATTATCATAGTGTGTACTGTAGGTCATTACCATAGTGTAGATCATTATCATAGTGTGTACTGTAGGCCATTACCATAGTGTAGATCATTATCATAGTGTGTACTGTAGGCCATTACCATAGTGTAGATCATTATCATAGTGTGTACTGTAGGTCATTACCATAGTGTAGATCATTATCATGGTGTGTACTGTAGGCCATTACCATGGTGTAGATCATTCTCATAGTGTGTACTGTAGGTCATTACCACAGTGTAGATCATTATCCTAGTGTGTACTATAGGTCATTAACATAGTGTAGATCATTATTATAGTGTGTACTGTAGGTCATTACCATAGTGTAGATCATTATCATAGTGTGTACTGTAGGTCATTACCATAGTGTAGATCATTATCATAGTGTGTACTGTAGGCCATTACCATGGTGTAGATCGTTAGCATAGTGTGTACTGTAGGTCATTACCATAGTGTAGATCATTATCCTAGTGTGTACTATAGGTAATTACCATAGTGTAGATCATTATCATAGTGTGTACTGTAGGATATTACCATGGTGTAGATCGTTATCATAGTGTGTACTGTAGGTCATTACCATAGTGTAGATCATTATCATAGTGTGTACTGTAGGCCATTACCATGGTGTAGATCGTTATCATAGTGTGTACTGTAGGTCATTACCATAGTGTAGATCATTATCCTAGTGTGTACTATAGGTCATTAACATAGTGTAGATCATTATCATAGTGTGTACTGTAGGTCATTACCATAGTGTAGATCATTATCATAGTGTGTACTGTAGGTCATTACCATAGTGTAGATCATTATCATAGTGTGTACTGTAGGTCATTACCATAGTGTAGATCATTATCCTAGTGTGTACTATAGGTCATTAACATAGTGTAGATCATTATTATAGTGTGTACTGTAGGTCATTACCATAGTGTAGATCATTATCATAGTGTGTACTGTAGGTCATTACCATAGTGTAGATCATTATCATAGTGTGTACTGTAGGCCATTACCATGGTGTAGATCGTTAGCATAGTGTGTACTGTAGGTCATTACCATAGTGTAGATCATTATCCTAGTGTGTACTATAGGTAATTACCATAGTGTAGATCATTATCATAGTGTGTACTGTAGGATATTACCATGGTGTAGATCGTTATCATAGTGTGTACTGTAGGTCATTACCATAGTGTAGATCATTATCATAGTGTGTACTGTAGGCCATTACCATGGTGTAGATCGTTATCATAGTGTGTACTGTAGGTCATTACCATAGTGTAGATCATTATCATAGTGTGTACTGTAGGCCATTACCATGGTGTAGATCATTATCATAGTATGTACTGTAGGTCATTACCATAGTGTAGATCGTTATCATAGTGTGTACTGTAGGTCATTACCATAGTGTAAATCATTATCCTAGTGTGTACTATAGGTCATTAACATAGTGTAGATCATTATCATAGTGTGTACTGTAGGTCATTACCATAGTGTAGATCATTATCATAGTGTGTACTGTAGGTCATTACCATAGTGTAGATCATTATCATAGTGTGTACATAGGTCATTACCATAGTGTAGATCATTATCATAGTGTGTACTATAGGTCATTACCATAGTGTAGATCATTATCATAGTGTGTACTGTAGGTCATTACCATAGTGTAGATCATTATCCTAGTGTGTACTATAGGTCATTAACATAGTGTAGATCATTATCATAGTGTGTACTGTAGGTCATTACCATAGTGTAGATCATTATCATAGTGTGTACTGTAGGTCATTACCATAGTGTAGATCATTAATGTGGTAGTCATTGATTTACAGAATATATAAATACATGGCACCTTGTGGGGTTTAAAGGTTCATTTATAGATGGTTTCATAATTATAAACCTGGTTTAAAGGTTCATTTATAGATGGTTTCATAATTATAAACCTGGTTTAAAGGTTCATTTATAGATGGTTTCAGAATTATAAACCTGGTTTAAAGGTTCATTTATAGATGGTTTCAGAATTATAAACCTGGTTTAAAGGTTTGTTTATAGATGGTTTCAGAATTATAAACCTGGTTTAAAGGTTCAGTTTATAGATGGTTTCATAACTATAAACCTGGTTTAAAGGTTAATTTATGGATGGTTTCAGAATTATAAACCTGGTTTAAAGGTTCATTTATAGATGGTTTCAGAATTATAAACCTGGTTTAAAGGTTCATTTATAGATGGTTTCAGAATTATAAACCTGGTTTAAAGGTTCATTTATAGATGGTTTCAGAATTATAAACCTGGTTTAAAGGTTCAGTTTATAGATGGTTTCATAACTATAAACATGGTTTAAAGGTTCATTTATAGATGGTTTCAGAATTATAAACCTGGTTTAAAGGTTCATTTATAGATGGTTTCAGAATTATAAACCTGGTTTAAAGGTTCATTTATAGATGGTTTCAGAATTATAAACCTGGTTTAAAGGTTCAGTTTATAGATGGTTTCATAACTATACACCTGGTTTAAAGACATCAGTTTATAGATGGTTTCAGAATTATAAACCTGGTTTAAATGTGGGGCTCCTAAGGTGGAGGAGAGGTCATTGAGGTGGAGGAGAGGATCATTGAGGTGGAGGAGAGGGTCATTGAGGTGGAGGAGAGGATCATTGAGGTGGAGGAGAGGGTCATTGAGGTGGAGGAGAGGGTCATTGAGGTGGAGGAGAGGATCATTGAGGTGGAGGAGAGGGTCATTGAGGTGGAGGCGAGGGTCATTGAGGTGGAGGAGAGGGTCAATGAGGTGGAGGAGAGGGTCATTGAGGTGGAGGAGAGGGTCATTGAGGTGGAGGCGAGGGTCATTGAGGTGGAGGAGAGGGTCATTGAGGTGGAGGAGAGGGTCATTGAGGTGGAGGAGAGGGTCATTGAGGTGGAGGCGAGGGTCATTGAGGTGGAGGAGAGGGTCATTGAGGTGGAGGAGAGGGTCATTGAGGTGGAGGAGAGGGTCATTGAGGTGGAGGAGAGGGTCATTGAGGTGGAGGAGAGGGTCATTGAGGTGGAGGAGAGAATCATTGAGGTGGAGGAGAGGGTCATTGAGGTGGAGGAGAGGGTCATTGAGGTGGAGGAGAGGGTCATTGAGGTGGAGGAGAGGATCATTGAGGTGGAGGAGAGGGTCATTGAGGTGGAGGAGAGGGTCATTGAGGTGGAGGAGAGGGTCATTGAGGTGGAGGAGAGGGTCATTGAGGTGGAGGAGAGGGTCATTGAGGTGGAGGAGAGGGCCATTGAGGTGGAGGAGAGGGCCATTGAGGTGGAGGAGAGGGTCATTGAGGTGGAGGAGAGGGTCATTGAGGTGGAGTAGAGGGTCATTGAGGTGGAGGAGAGGGTCATTGAGGTGGAGGAGAGGGTCATTGAGGTGGAGGAGAGGGTCATTGAGGTGGAGGAGAGGATCATTGAGGTGGAAGAGAGGGTCATTGAGGTGGAGGAGAGGGTCATTGAGGTGGAGGAGAGGGTCATTGAGGTGGAGGAGAGGGTCATTGAAGTGGAGGAGAGGGTCATTGAGGTGGAGGAGAGGGTCATTGAGGTGGAGGAGAGGGTCATTGAGGTGGAGGAGAGGGTCATTGAGGTGGAGGAGAGGGTCATTGAGGTGGAGGAGAGGGTCATTGAGGTGGAGGAGAGGGTCATTGAGGTGGAGGAGAGGGTCATTGAGGTCCCCACGGCGGATGACTCAACCCAGGCCCATGGCACTGCAGTACAGCTGAAGAAGACCCAGTCTTTTTCCTAAATGGCACCCTATCCCCTATATAGTGAACTACTATTGTCCAGAGCCCTGGTACACTATATAGGGAATAGGGTGCCAGTCTCTCCCAGTACCCTCCACAATTCTCTACTCTAAAGGTTACTATAACAACCACGGTTCTCCAGGGCTCTCCTGACCAATTACACACCACGGTATCCAGGGCTGTGGAGAAGGGAGGAGAGAGAGAGGCTGTGGAGAGAGGAGAAGAGAGAGAGGCTAGGGACAGGGGAGGAGAGAGAGAGGCTAGGTATATGGGAGGAGAGAGAGAGGTTAGGTATACGGGAGGAGAGAGAGGCTAGGGACAGGGGAGGAGAGAGAGAGGCTAGGGACAGGGGAGGAGAGAGAGAGGCTGTGGAGAGAGAGGCTAGGTATAGGGGAGGAGAGAGAGAGGCTAGGGACAGGGGAGGAGAGAGAGAGGCTAGGGACAGGGGAGGAGAGAGAGAGGCTGGGGAGAAAGGAGGTGAGAGAGAGGCTAGGTATAGGGGAGGAGAGAGAGAGGCTAGGGACAGGGGAGGAGAGAGAGAGGCTAGGGACAGGGGAGGAGAGAGAGAGGCTAGGGACAGGGGAGGAGAGAGAGAGGCTAGGGACAGGGGAGGAGAGAGAGAGGCTAGGGACAGGGGAGGAGAGAGAAAGGGTGTGGAGAGAGGAGAAGAGCGAAAGGCTAGGTATAGGGGAGGAGAGATAGAGGTTAGGGACAGGGGAGGAGACAGAGGGGTGGGCTGGGGAGAGGAGAGAGAGAGGCTTTGGAGAAGGGAGGAGACAGAGGGGTGGGCTGGGGAGAAGGGAGGAGACAGAGGGGTGGGCTGGGGAGAGGGGAGGAGACAGAGGGGTGGGCTGGGGAGAGAGAGGCTGTGGAGAAGGGAGGAGACAGAGGGGTGGGCTGGGGAGAGGGGAGGAGACAGAGGGGTGGGCTGGGGAGAGGGGAGGAGACAGAGGGGTGGGCTGGGGAGAGGAGAGAGAGAGGCTGTGGAGAAGGGAGGAGACAGAGGGGTGGGCTGGGGAGAGGGGAGGAGACAGAGGGGTGGGCTGGGGAGAGGAGAGAGAGAGGCTGTGGAGAAGGGAGGAGACAGAGGGGTGGGCTGGGGAGAAGGGAGGAGACAGAGGGGTGGGCTGGGGAGAGGGGAGGAGACAGAGGGGTGGGCTGGGGAGAGGGGAGAGAGAGGCTGTGGAGAAGGGAGGAGACAGAGGGGTGGGCTGGGGAGAAGGGAGGAGACAGAGGGGTGGGCTGGGGAGAAGGGAGGAGACAGAGGGGTGGGCTGGTGAGAGGAGAGAGAGAGAGTCTGTGGAGAAGGGAGGAGACAGAGGGGTGGGCTGGGGAGAGGGGAGAGAGAGGCTGTGGAGAAGGGAGGAGACAGAGGGGTGGGCTGGGGAGAAGGGAGGAGACAGAGGGGTGGGCTGGGGAGAGGGGAGGAGACAGAGGGGTGGGCTGGGGAGAGGGGAGAAGAGAAAGACACAGAACAGGGAACAACAACCTTGTTCATGTCTCCTAATCCTCATTGTTCATGTCCCATACTCACTGTCCCATACTCATTGTTCATGTCTCCTAGTCCTCACTGTCCTCTCTCTCACATTTCCCCTCCTCGCTGCTCTACAAACCAGTGGTGTTGCCATCCTCCAAATCATTCTAGAAATCAATAGATGGTGGAGGAAAGCTTTTAGTGTTGGTTGGGTGAGCAGAGCGGAGAGCGGAGAGCGGAGAGCGGAGGAGTGGTTTTACTCTTAATGAATCAACCATTCTGCTTAATGACTGCTGCTACGCCAGGCAGTAGGAGGAAGGGAGGCAGGGAGAGTAAGGGGGAGGAGCTAGGCAGGGAGGGAGGGTGGGAGGGAGAGTAAGGGAGGGAGGGAGGGAGGGAGGGAGGGAGGGAGGGAGAGTAAGGGGGAGGAGCTAGGCAGGGAGGGAGGGAGGGTGGGAGGGATAGTAAGGGAGGGAGGGAGGGAGAGTAAGGGAGGGGAGCTAGGCAGGGAGGGAGGGTGGGGGAGAGGGAGGGAGGGAGGGAGGCAGAGAGACAGACAGATAGACATGCAGGGAGGGAGGGAGGGAGGGAGGGAGGCAGAGAGACAGACAGATAGACATGCAGGGAGGGAGGGAGGGAGAAAGGTAAGCAGGCAGGAAAACAGGCGGAATGCCAGAGCTTTCAGAAGATGCTCCTTATAAGTGTTCCTACATCCTACAGGCCCTTCTTTTAGGCAGCAACCACACACACACACACACACACATACACACACACACACACACACACATACACACACACACCTCCCTGCTCTAGGTAATTAGAGCAAAACTGAGGAGGACCTTATACACTGGAGGGGAATGTCGACCATGTAACAGGAAGATACAGAACGGAGGGAGGGAGGGAGGTAGGTAGAGGACAGGGAAGAGAGAACGGGAGGGAGGGAGGGAGGTAGAGGACAGGGAAGAGAGAACGGGAGGGAGTGAGGGAGGGAGGTAGAGGACAGGGAATAGAGAACGGGAGGGAGGGAGGGAGGTAGAGGACAGGGAAGAGAGTGAGGGAAGGAGGGAGGGAGGGAGGGAAGAGAGAACGGGAGGGAGGGAGGGAAGGAGAGAGGGAGGTAGAGGACAGGGAAGAGAGAACGGGAGGGAGGTAGAGGACAGGGAATAGAGAACGGGAGGGAGGGAGGGAGGGAGGTAGAGGACAGGGAAGAGAGAACGGGAGGGAGGGAGGGAGGTAGAGGACAGGGAAGAGAGAACGGGAGGGAGGGAGGGAGGTAGAGGACAGGGAAGAGAGAACAGGCGGGAGGGAGGTAGAGGACAGAGGACAGGGAAGAGAGAACGGGAGGGAGGGAGGTAGAGGACAGGGAAGAGAGAACGAGAGGGAGGGAGGGAGGTAGAGGACAGGGAAGAGAGAACGGGAGGGAGGGAGGTAGAGGACAGGGAAGAGAGAACGGGAGGGAGGGAGGGAGGTAGAGGACAGGGAAGAGAGAACAGGAGGGAGGGAGGTAGAGGACAGGGAAGAGAGAACAGGAGGGAGGGAGCTAGAGGACAGAGGAGAGGGAAGAGAGAACGGGAGGGAGGGAGGTAGAGGACAGGGAAGAGAGAACGGGAGGGAGGGAGGGAGGGAGAGAGAGGACAGGGAAGAGAGAACGGGAGGGAGGGAGGTAGAGGACAGGGAAGAGAGAACGGGAGGGAGAGGACAGGGAAGAGAGAACGGGAAGGAGGGAGGGAGGGAGGGACGGAGGGAGGGAGGGGTCATGGAAGAGAGAACGGGAGGGAGGGAGGGAGGGAGGGAGGGAGAGGACAAAGAAGAGAGAACGGGAGTGAGGGAGGGTGGGAGGGAGGGAGGGAGAGGACAGGGAAGAGAGAACGGAGGGAGAAAGGGAGGGAGGGTCGGAGGGAGGGAGGGGACAGGGAAGAGAGAACGGGAGGGAGGGAGGGAGGGAGAGGACAGGGAAGAGAGAACGGGAGGGAGGGAGGGAGGTAGAGGACAGGAAAGAGAGAACGGGAGGGAGGGAGGGAGGTAGAGGACCGGGAAGAGAGAACGGGAGGGAGGGAGGGAGGGAGGGAGGGAGGGAGGGAGGGAGGGAGGGAGAGGACAGGGAAGAGAGAACGGGAGGGAGGGAGGGAGAGAACAGGGAAGAGAGAACGGGAGGAAGGGAGAGGACAGGGAAGAGAGAACGGGAGGGAGGGAGGGAGAGGACAGGGAAGAGAGAACGGAGGAAGAGAGGGAGGGAGGGACGGAGGGAGGGAGGGGACAGGGAAGAGAGAACGGGAGGGAGGGAGGGAGGGAGGGAGAGGACAAAGAAGAGAGAACGGGAGTGAGGGAGGGTGGGAGGGAGGGAGGGAGAGGACAGGGAAGAGAGAACGGAGGGAGAGAGGGAGGGAGGGTCGGAGGGAGGGAGGGGACAGGGAAGAGAGAACGGGAGGGAGGGAGGGAGGGAGAGGACAGGGAAGAGAGAACGGGAGGGAGGGAGGGAGGTAGAGGACAGGGAAGAGAGAACGGGAGGGAGGGAGGGAGAGAACAGGGAAGAGAGAACGGGAGGAAGGGAGAGGACAGGGAAGAGAGAACGGGAGGGAGGGAGGGAGAGGACAGGGAAGAGAGAACGGAGGAAGAGAGGGAGGGAGGGACGGAGGGAGGGAGGGGACAGGGAAGAGAGAACGGGAGGGAGGGAGGGAGAGGACAGGGAAGAGGGAACGGGAGGGAGGGAGGGAGGGAGGTAGAGGACAGGGAAGAGAGAACGGGAGGGAGGGAGGGAGGTAGAGGACAGGGAAGAGAGAACGGGAGGGAGGGAGGGAGGTAGAGGACAGGGAAGAGAGAACGGGAGGGAGGGAGGTAGAGGACAGGGAAGAGAGAACGGGAGGGAGGGAGGTAGAGGTCAGGGAAGAGAGAACAGGAGGGAGGAAGGTAGAGGACAGGGAAGAGAGAACAGGAGGGAGGGAGCTAGAGGACAGAGGACAGGGAAGAGAGAACGGGAGGGAGGGAGGTAGAGGACAGGGAAGAGAGAACGGGAGGGAGGGAGGGAGGGAGAGAGAGTACAGGGAAGAGAGAACGGGAGGGAGGGAGGTAGAGGACAGGGAAGAGAGAACGGGAGGGAGAGGACAGGGAAGAGAGAACGGAGGGAGGTAGGGAGGGACGGAGGGAGGGAGGGGACAGGGAAGAGAGAACGGGAAGGAGGGAGGGAGGGAGGGACGGAGGGAGGGAGGGGTCATGGAAGAGAGAACGGGAGGGAGGGAGGGAGGGAGGGAGAGGACAAAGAAGAGAGAACGGGAGTGAGGGAGGGTGGGAGGGAGGGAGGGAGAGGACAGGGAAGAGAGAACGGAGGGAGAGAGGGAGGGAGGGTCGGAGGGAGGGAGGGGACAGGGAAGAGAGAACGGGAGGGAGGGAGGGAGGGAGAGGACAGTGAAGAGAGAACGGGAGGGAGGGAGGGAGGGAGGGAGGTAGAGGACAGGGAAGAGAGAACGGGATGGAGGGAGGGAGGTAGAGGACCGGGAAGAGAGAACGGGAGGGAGGGAGGGAGGGAGGGAGGGAGGGAGAGGACAGGGAAGAGAGAACGGGAGGGAGGGAGGGAGGGAGAGAACAGGGAAGAGAGAACGGGAGGAAGGGAGAGGACAGGGAAGAGAGAACGGGAGGGAGGGAGAGGACAGGGAAGAGAGAACGGAGGGTGGGAGGGAGGGAGGGAGAGGACAGGGAAGAGAGAACGGAGGGAGAGAGGGAGGGAGGGTCGGAGGGAGGGAGGGGACAGGGAAGAGAGAACGGGAGGGAGGGAGGGAGGGAGAGGACAGTGAAGAGAGAACGGGAGGGAGGGAGGGAGGGAGGTAGAGGACAGGGAAGAGAGAACGGGATGGAGGGAGGGAGGTAGAGGACCGGGAAGAGAGAACGGGAGGGAGGGAGGGAGGGAGGGAGGGAGAGGACAGGGAAGAGAGAACGGGAGGAAGGGAGAGGACAGGGAAGAGAGAACGGGAGGGAGGGAGGGAGAGGACAGGGAAGAGAGAACGGAGGAAGAGAGGGAGGGAGGGACGGAGGGAGGAAGGGGACAGGGAAGAGAGAACGGGAGGGAGGGAGGGAGGGAGGGAGGGGACAGGGAAGAGAGAACGGAGGGAGGGAGAGAGGGAGGGAGGGACGGAGGGAGGGAGGGGACAGGGAAGAGAGAACGGGAGGGAGGGAGGGAGGGAGAGGACAGGGAAGAGAGAACGGGAGGGAGGGAGGGAGGGAGGGAGGTAGAGGACAGGGAAGAGAGAACGGGAGGGAGGGAGGGAGGTAGAGGACAGGGAAGAGAGAACGGGAGGGAGGGAGGGAGGTAGAGGACAGGGATGAGAGAACGGGAGGGAGGGAGGTAGAGGACAGGGAAGAGAGAACGGGAGGGAGGGAGGGAGGTAGAGGACAGGGAAGAGAGAACAGGAGGGAGGGAGGTAGAGGACAGGGAAGAGAGAACAGGAGGGAGGGAGCTAGAGGACAGAGGACAGGGAAGAGAGAACGGGAGGGAGGGAGGTAGAGGACAGGGAAGAGAGAACGGGAGGGAGGGAGGGAGGGAGGGAGGGAGGGAGGGAGGGAGGGAGAGAGAGAGAGGACAGGGAAGAGAGAACGGGAGGGAGGGAGGTAGAGGACAGGGAAGAGAGAACGGGAGGGAGAGGACCGGGAAGAGAGAACGGAGGGAGGTAGGGAGGGACGGAGGGAGGGAGGGGACAGGGAAGAGAGAACGGGAAGGAGGGAGGGAGGGAGGGACGGAGGGAGGGAGGGGTCATGGAAGAGAGAACGGGAGGGATGGAGGGAGGGAGGGAGGGAGAGGACAAAGAAGAGAGAACGGGAGTGAGGGAGGGTTGGAGGGAGGGAGGGAGAGGACAGGGAAGAGAGAACGGAGGGAGAGAGGGAGGGAGGGTCAGAGGGAGGGAGGGGACAGGGAAGAGAGAACGGGAGGGAGGGAGGGAGGGAGAGGACAGGGAAGAGAGAACGGGAGGGAGGGAGTGAGGTAGAGGACAGGGAAGAGAGAACGGGAGGGAGGGAGGGAGGTAGAGGACCGGGAAGAGAGAACGGGAGGGAGGGAGGGAGGGAGGGAGGGAGGGAGAGGACAGGGAAGAGAGAACGGGAGGGAGGGAGAGAACAGGGAAGAGAGAACGGGAGGAAGGGAGAGGACAGGGAAGAGAGAACGGGAGGGAGGGAGGGAGAGGACAGGGAAGAGAGAACGGAGGAAGAGAGGGAGGGAGGGACGGAGGGAGGGAGGGGACAGGGAAGAGAGAACGGGAGGGAGGGAGGGAGAGGACAGGGAAGAGGGAACGGGAGGGAGGGAGGGAGGGAGGTAGAGGACAGGGAAGAGAGAACGGGAGGGAGGGAGGGAGGTAGAGGACAGGGAAGAGAGAACGGGAGGGAGGGAGGGAGGGAGGGAGGGGACAGGGAAGAGAGAACGGGAAGGAGGGAGGGAGGGAGGGACGGAGGGAGGGGACATGGAAGAGAGAACGGGAGGGAGGGAGGGAGGGAGGGAGAGGACAGGGAAGAGAGAACGGGAGTGAGGGAGGGTGGGAGGGAGGGAGGGAGAGGACAGGGAAGAGAGAACGGAGGGAGAGAGGGAGGGAGGGACGGAGGGAGGGAGGGAGGGGACAGGGAAGAGAGAACGGGAGGGAGGGAGGGAGGGAGAGGACAGGGAAGAGAGAACTGGAGGGAGGGAGGGAGGTAGAGGACAGGGAAGAGAGAACGGGAGGGAGGGAGGGAGGTAGAGGACCGGGAAGAGAGAAAGGGAGGGAGGGAGGTAGAGGACAGGGGAGGGAGGGAGGGAGGGAGGGAGGAGGAGAGGGAGGGATGGAGGGGAGAGGAGGAGAGGGAGGGAGGGAGGGAGGGAGGGAGGGAGAGGGGGAGGGAGGGAGGGGATAGGTGGAGAGGGAGGGATGGAAGGGAGAGGAGGAGAGGGAGGGATGGAGGGGAGAGGAGGAGAGGTTCCGGAGACTGTGAGCCTGATTCATCCAGGACTCATTTTGAGCTGCGTTCAAGTGGTACTCGCTCGGCCCTTCGTTTCATTGAACTTCCTCTCTTCGTTTCATTGAACTTCCTCTCTTCGTTTCATTGAACTTCCTCTCTTCTCTTTCAATAGCTTATTTCTCTGTTGTCTCCCCCCTCCGTTCTCTTTCATTCTCCTTTCATTCTTTAGGATTTACGCCTCTCATATCTGCTCAGGAACTTCTTCAAACCTCATTGACAATACAGTGCACTGTAAAGGACATGTGAACACACACACACACACACACTCGCACTTGCACGCACACACACACACACACACACACACACACACACACACACACACACTTGAACATACACTTGAATCTCTCATTTGGTGGTAAATTCTCTATAGCTGCATCTTTTAGCTTAGCAACAGGTCTGAGAGACATTGTGTTTGTGTGAGTAGGATTAAGGGTTAATGGTTAAGTATTAGGGGTTAAGGGTTAGGGGTTAGGGGTTAGGGGTTAAAACGAGTACTGTACAGCTGGTTCAATGAGAACTGGTTTAAATAGGTCAGATTGGTATTCAGCACATAGTTGCCATTCTAGATGAACTGAGCAGTCTTTTTCATTTAGCTAAGAAGCACAATTAAAGCTTTCTGGAGAGAACGAGAGATGTGGAATAGAGAGATGTGGGATGGAGAGATGTGGAATGAAGAGATGTGGAATGAAGAGATGTGGAATAGAGAGATTTGGAATAGAGAGATTTGGAATAGAGAGATGTGGAATAGAGAGATGTGGAATAGAGAGATTTGGAATAGAGAGATTTGGAATAGAGAGATGTGGAATAGAGAGATGTGGAATAGAGAGATGTGGAATAGAGAGATGTGGAATAGAGAGATTTGGAATAGAGAGATGTGGAATAGAGAGATGTGGAATAGAGAGATGTGGGATAGAGAGATGTTCCTGCAGATTGATTCCCCCCCTCCTCTCCTATTGTTCCTATAAGAGGTGCAGTTCCTGCAGATTGATTCCCCCCCTCCTCTCCTATTGTTCCTATAAGAGGTGCAGTTCCTGCAGATTGATTCCCCCCCTCCTCTCCTATTGTTTCTATAAGAGGTGCAGTTCCTGCAGATTGATTCCCCCCCTCCTCTCCTATTGTTCCTATAAGAGGTGCAGTTCCTGCAGATTGATTCCCCCCCTCCTCTCCTATTGTTCCTATAAGAGGTGCAGTTCCTGCAGATTGATTCCCCCCCTCCTCTCCTATTGTTCCTATAAGAGGTGCAGTTCCTGCAGATTGATTCTCCCCCTCCTCTCCTATTGTTCCTATAAGAGGTGCAGTTCCTGCAGATTGATTCCCCCCCTCCACTCCTATTGTTCCTATAAGAGGTGCAGTTCCTGCAGATTGATTCCCCCCCTCCTCTCCTATTGTTCCTATAAGAGGTGCAGTTCCTGCAGATTGATTCCCCCCCTCCTCTCCTATTGTTCCTATAAGAGGTGCAGTTCCTGCAGATTGATTCCCCCCCTCCTCTCCTATTGTTCCTATAAGAGGTGCTGTTCCTGCAGATTGATTCCCCCCCTCCTCTCCTATTGTTCCTATAAGAGGTGCTGTTCCTGCAGATTGATTCCCCCCCTCCTCTCCTATTGTTCCTATAAGAGGTGCAGTTCCTGCAGATTGATTCCCCCCCTCCTCTCCTATTGTTCCTATAAGAGGTGCAGTTCCTGCAGATTGATTCCCCCCCTCCTCTCCTATTGTTCCTATAAGAGGTGCAGTTCCTGCAGATTGATTCCCCCCCTCCTCTCCTATTGTTCCTATAAGAGGTGCAGTTCCTGCAGATTGATTCCCCCCTCCTCTCCTATTGTTCCTATAAGAGGTGCAGTTCCTGCAGATTGATTCCCCCCCTCCTCTCCTATTGTTCCTATAAGAGGTGCAGTTCCTGCAGATTGAATCCCCCCCTCCTCTCCTATTGTTCCTATAAGAGGTGCTGTTCCTGCAGATTGATTCCCCCCTCCTCTCCTATTGTTCCTATAAGAGGTGCAGTTCCTGCAGATTGATTCCCCCCCTCCTCTCCTATTGTTCCTATAAGAGGTGCAGTTCCTGCAGATTGATTCCCCCCCTCCTCTCCTATTGTTCCTATAAGAGGTGCAGTTCCTGCAGATTGAATCCCCCCCTCCTCTCCTATTGTTCCTATAAGAGGTGCAGTTCCTGCAGATTGATTCCCCCCCTCCTCTCCTATTGTTCCTATAAGAGGTGCTGTTCCTGCAGATTGATTCCCCCCCTCCTCTCCTATTGTTCCTATAAGAGGTGCAGTTCCTGCAGATTGATTCCCCCCCTCCTCTCCTATTGTTCCTATAAGAGGTGCAGTTCCTGCAGATTGATTCCCCCCCTCCTCTCCTATTGTTCCTATAAGAGGTGCAGTTCCTGCAGATTGATTCCCCCCTCCTCTCCTATTGTTCCTTTAAGAGGTGCTGTTCCTGCAGATTGATTCCCCCCCTCCTCTCCTATTGTTCCTATAAGAGGTGCTGTTCCTGCAGATTGATTCCCCCCCTCCTCTCCTATTGTTCCTATAAGAGGTGCTGTTCCTGCAGATTGATTCCCCCCCTCCTCTCCTATTGTTCCTATAAGAGGTGCAGTTCCTGCAGATTGATTCCCCCCCTCCTCTCCTATTGTTCCTATAAGAGGTGCAGTTCCTGCAGATTGATTCCCCCCCTCCTCTCCTATTGTTCCTATAAGAGGTGCTGTTCCTGCAGATTGATTCCCCCCTCCTCTCCTATTGTTCCTATAAGAGGTGCAGTTCCTGCAGATTGAATCCCCCTCCTCTCCTATTGTTCCTATAAGAGGTGCTGTTCCTGCAGATTGATTCCCCCCCTCCTCTCCTATTGTTCCTATAAGAGGTGCTGTTCCTGCAGATTGATTCCCCCCCTCCTCTCCTATTGTTCCTATAAGAGGTGCAGTTCCTGCAGATTGAATCCTCCTCCTCTCCTATTGTTCCTATAAGAGGTGCTGTTCCTGCAGATTGATTCCCCCCTCCTCTCCTATTGTTCCTTTAAGAGGTGCAGTTCCTGCAGATTGATTCTTCCCTCCTCTCCTATTGTTCCTATAAGAGGTGCAGTTCCTGCAGATTGATTCCCCCCCTCCTCTCCTATTGTTCCTATAAGAGGTGCAGTTCCTGCAGATTCATTCCCCCCTCCTCTCCTATTGTTCCTATAAGAGGTGCAGTTCCTGCAGATTGATTCCCCCCTCCTCTCCTATTGTTCCTATAAGAGGTGCAGTTCCTGCAGATTGATTCCCCCCCTCCTCTCCTATTGTTCCTATAAGAGGTGCAGTTCCTGCAGATTGATTCCCCCCCTCCTCTCCTATTGTTCCTATAAGAGGTGCAGTTCCTGCAGATTGATTCCCCCCCTCCTCTCCTATTGTTTCTATAAGAGGTGCAGTTCCTGCAGATTGATTCCCCCCCTCCTCTCCTATTGTTCCTATAAGAGGTGCTGTTCCTGCAGATTGATTCCTCTCCTTTTGTTTCAAACCGCTCAGAATAATAAAATATAAATCGATGACTTTAAAAAGAAACGTAAACCTCAGCACCCACCAATTTAAAACAGTTATTTTGAGGTTTGTGCAGTAGGATACGGGCTCATTACATTACCATATTGGCTAGTTGCCCTGTCAATGTTGATCTTCTCAGACCATTTTACAATGATATTTAAAACGTAATGTATATGATCACGCCTGGTAATACATCATGTGTTCTATTACTTGTGAGGCACAGATTAAATCAATTAGCCTTTTATTATGTTTTACTGAACTGGATGGTGCCTGTCAGTCTCAGCGGAGGGAGGGAGGAAGAGCTGAGGGAGGAAGAGCTGAGCTGCTTGTGTCTGATGGGCAGTCTCAGCGGAGGGAGGGAGGAAGAGCTGAGGGAGGAAGAGCTGAGCTGCCTGTGTCTGATGGGCAGTCTCAGCGGAGGGAGGGAGGAAGAGCTGAGGGAGGAAGAGCTGAGCTGCCTGTGTCTGATGGGCAGTCTCAGTGGAGGGAGGGAGGAAGAGCTGAGGGAGGAAGAGCTGAGCTGCCTGTATCTGACGGTCAGTCTCAGCAGAGGGAGGGAGGAAGAGCTGAGCTGCCTTTATCTGATGGTCAGTCTCAGCGGAGGGAGGGAGGAAGAGCTGAGCTGCCTGTATCTGATGGTCAGTCTCAGCGGAGGGAGGGAGGAAGAGCTGAGCTGCCTGTATCTGATGGTCAGTCTCAGCGGAGGGAGGAAGGAAGAGCTGAGGGAGGAAGAGCTGAGCTGCCTGTATCTGATGGTCAGTCTCAGCGGAGGGAGGGAGGAAGAGCTGAGGGAGGAAGAGCTGAGCTGCCTGTATCTGATGGTCAGTCTCAGCAGAGGGAGGGAGGGTGAGAGGCAACCTCTCTCCGCTGCTCTCTTTCTCACACTCCCTCCCTCTGCTGAGACTGACCATCAGATACAGGCAGCTCAGCTCTTCCTCCCTCAGCTCTTCCTCCCTCAGCTCTTCCTCCTTCAGTTATTCCTCCCTCAGCTCTTCCTCCTTCAGTTATTCCTCCCTCAGCTCTTCCTCCCTCAGTTCTTCCTCCCTCAGTTCTTCCTCCATCAGTTCTTCCTCCCTCAGTTCTTCCTCCCTCAGCTCTTCCTCCATCAGCTGACTGACCATAAAGGGGCGGGGCGGTCATCCGGCTGATGGCCAAGTTCAAGTCACACTGCATGATTTCTGCCTCGTGCACCAATTCATGTTGTTACTCGTACGATCCAGCGAACGTGAAGTAATCGTTGATATTAGAAAGACACAAGCCGTTAGTAAACAACGCCAGTGGATACGGAGAGGTGGTTTATGGCTTGTAAAGGTGCTGAATAAAATCTTTAAACATGAACTCAATCATAACAACAGCAGCTCTTAACTGTATTCGTTGACAGTCTCTCTCTAGTCATGGGTTTTTTAGGCTTTTTTAAATCTCAAACAGTAGAGTTTAACTATCCACTTTGCTGTGGGCTCGTGGAAGCTGCAGACACACGGGTGATCTGAGCTATCTGATTGGCCAGTGGTAAGTCTATAGGCGCACTTGATTTGCTCTCCGTGATCGCTGGGTAGGAGGAGTTTGTACCTTTAGACACATGAAATGGATAGACCCCATGCCTTCTATTCAGGGAGATGGATAGACCACATGCCTTCTATTCAGGGAGATGGATAGACCACATGCCTTCTATTCAGGGAGATGGATAGACCACATGCCTTCTATTCAGGGAGATGGATAGACCACATGCCTTCTATTCAGGGAGATGGATAGACCCCATGCCTTCTATTCAGGGAGATGGATAGACCACATGCCTTCTATTCAGGGAGATGGATAGACCACATGCCTTCTATTCAGGGAGATGGATAGACCACATGCCTTCTATTCAGGGAGATGGATAGACCCCATGCCTTCTATTCAGGGAGATGGATAGACCACATGCCTTCTATTCAGGGAGATGGATAGACCCCATGCCTTCTATTCAGGGAGATGGATAGACCCCATGCCTTCTATTCAGGGAGATGGATAGACCCCATGCCTTCTATTCAGGGAGATGGATAGACCCCATGCCTTCTATTCAGGGAGATGGATAGACCCCATGCCTTCTATTCAGGGAGATGGATAGACCACATGCCTTCTATTCAGGGAGATGGATAGACCCCATGCCTTCTATTCAGGGAGATGGATAGACCACATGCCTTCTATTCAGGGAGATGGATAGACCCCATGCCTTCTATTCAGGGAGATGGATAGACCCCATGCCTTCTATTCAGGGAGATGGATAGACCCCATGCCTTCTATTCAGGGAGATGGATAGACCACATGCCTTCTATTCAGGGAGATGGATAGACCCCATGCCTTCTATTCAGGGAGATGGATAGACCCCATGCCTTCTATTCAGGGAGATGGATAGACCCCATGCCTTCTATTCAGGGAGATGGATAGACCCCATGCCTTCTATTCAGGGAGATGGATAGACCACATGCCTTCTATTCAGGGAGATGGATAGACCCCATGCCTTCTATTCAGGGAGATGGATAGACCCCATGCCTTCTATTCAGGGAGATGGATAGACCCCATGCCTTCTATTCAGGGAGATGGATAGACCCCATGCCTTCTATTCAGGGAGATGGATAGACCCCATGCCTTCTATTCAGGGAGATGGATAGACCACATGCCTTCTATTCAGGGAGATGGATAGACCCCATGCCTTCTATTCAGGGAGATGGATAGACCCCATGCCTTCTATTCAGGGAGATGGATAGACCCCATGCCTTCTATTCAGGGAGATGGATAGAACTCCATGCCTTCTATTCAGGGAGATGGATAGACCCCATGCCTTCTATTCAGGGAGATGGATAGACCCCATGCCTTCTATTCAGGGAGATGGATAGACCCCATGCCTTCTATTCAGGGAGATGGATAGACCCCATGCCTTCTATTCAGGGAGATGGATAGACCACATGCCTTCTATTCAGGGAGATGGATAGACCCCATGCCTTCTATTCAGGGAGATGGATAGACCCCATGCCTTCTATTCAGGGAGATGGATAGACCACATGCCTTCTATTCAGGGAGATGGATAGACCCCATGCTTTCTATTCAGGGAGATGGATAGACCACATGCCTTCTATTCAGGGAGATGGATAGACCCCATGCCTTCTATTCAGGGAGATGGATAGACCCCATGCCTTCTATTCAGGGAGATGGATAGACCACATGCCTTCTATTCAGGGAGATGGATAGACCCCATGCCTTCTATTCAGGGAGATGGATAGACCCCATGCCTTCTATTCAGGGAGATGGATAGACCCCATGCCTTCTATTCAGGGAGATGGATAGAACCCATGCCTTCTATTCAGGGAGATGGATAGACCCCATGCCTTCTATTCAGGGAGATGGATAGACCCCATGCCTTCTATTCAGGGAGATGGATAGAACCCATAGCCCAGGCATATGTGAGAAATGAGTCTCATAGGCTACTCACATGATGCAGCTTGTAGTATCGTAGACCCAACTACTACAGGCCATGTTTTAGGGTTATTGGGCAGTCCTCAGCCCCTGTCCCCCTATCCTCTGTCCTCATCCCCTGACCCCCTCTCCTCTGTCCAGCCCCTGACCCCCTCTCCTCTGTCCAGGCCCTGACCCCCTCTCCTCTGTCCATTCCCTGACCCCCTCTCCTCTGTCCAGACCCCCTGTATTCAGCCCCTGACCCCCTCTCCTCTGTCCAGCACCTGACCCCCTCTCCTCTGTCCAGCCCCTGACCCCTCTCCTCTGTCCAGCCCTTGACCCCCTCTCCTCTGTCCAGCCCCTGACCCCCTCTCCTCTGTCCAGACCCCCTGTATTCAGCCCCTGACCCCCTCTCCTCTGTCCAGACCCCCTGTATTCAGCCCCTGACCCCCTCTCCTCTGTCCAGCCCCTGACCCCCTCTCCTCTGTCCAGACCCCCTGTATTTAGCCCCTGACCCCCTCTCCTCTGTCCAGCCCCTGACCCCCTCTCCTCTGTCCAGCCCCTGACCCCCTCTCCTCTGTCCAGACCCCCTGTATTTAGCCCCTGACCCCCTCTCCTCTGTCCAGCCCCTGACCCCCTCTCCTCTGTCCAGCCCCTGACCCCCTCTCCTCTGTCCAGTCCCTGACCCCCTCTCCTCTGTCCAGACCCCCTGTATTCAGCCCCTGACCCCCTCTCCTCTGTTCAGCCCCTGACCCCCTCTCCTCTGTCCAGCCCCTGACCCCCTCTCCTCTGTCCATCCCCTGACCCCCTCTCCTCTGTCCAGACCCCCTGTATTCAGCCCCTGACCCCCTCTCCTCTGTCCAGACCCCCTGTATTCAGCCCCTGACCCCCTCTCCTCTATCCAGCCCCTGACCCCCTCTCCTCTGTCCAGCCCCTGACCCCCACTCCTCTGTCCAGCCCCTGACCCCCTCTCCTCTATCCATCCCTGACCCCCTCTCCTCTATCCAGCCCCTGACCCCCTCTCCTCTGTCCAGGCCCTGACCCCCTCTCCTCTATCCAATCCCTGACCCCCTCTCCTCTATCCAGCCCCTGTACTCAGCCCCTGTATTCAGCACCTGACCCCCTCTCCTCTGTCCAGACCCCCTCTATCCAGCCCCTGACCCCCTCTCCTCTGTCCAGACCCCCTCTATCCAGCCCCTGACCCCCTCTCCACTGTCCAGGAGGAGAGGGGGTCAGCCCCTGACCCCCTCTCCTCTGTCCAGACCACCTGTATTCAGCCCCTGTACTCAGCCCCTGACATGCTCTAGCGTTATGATGGAGTTTGTGCTGTGGACGCTCTAATTAAACATTGACAGTGTTATTCATTTGGACGAGGCGGTGTGTGTGTGTGTGTGTGTGTGTGTGTGTTTTATTAATTTGGGCAGTGAGGTGTGCGCTCAGTCAAAATGGCACCTCTAATTATGTTCCCTGGGATTAGCTGATAGATTTCTGCTGCAGACATACTTTCTCCCTCCCTCCCTCCCTCCCTCCCTCCCTCCCTCCCTCCCTCCCTCCCTCCCTCCCTCCCTCCCTCCCTCCCTCCCTCCTGCCCTCCCTCCCTCCTGCCCTCCCTCCCTCCCTCCCTCCTGCCCTCCCTCCCTCCCTCCCTCCCTCCCTCCCTCCCTCCCTCCCTCCCTCCCGCCCTCCCTCCCTCCCGCCCTCCCTCCCTCCCTCCCTCCCGCCCTCCCTCTCTCCCTCCCTCCCTCCCTCCCGCCCTCCCTCCCTCCCATATCGTCTGGTCTGCGAGTGCCAGGCTTGATGGACAATAGGCTGCAGGGCAGGCAGACATGAAGACTAGTGACAGAGCAAGAGAGAACAGAGGGGTTAAAAGAACACCAGCCACAGGGTGTTCTCTACGGATGGCCATGCTTTCCTCCTGGTTACCCCAACCTTGGCCAACAGCCCCCCCCCCCCCCCCCCCCCCCCCACAGCTTCTCCCCCAAGCCTCCCCAGCTTCTCCTTTACCCAAATCCAGATAGCTGATGTTCTGAAAGAGCTGCAAAACCTGGACCCCTACAAATCAGCTGGGCTAGACAGTCTGGACCCTCTCTTTCTAAAATTTTCCACCGCCATTGTTGCAACCCCTATTACTAGTCTGTTTAACCTCTCTTTCGTATCGTCTGAGATTCCTAAAGATTGGAAAGCTGCCGCGGTCATCCCCCTCTTCAAAGGGGGTGACACTCTAGACCCAAACTGTTACAGACCTATATCCATCCTACCCTGCCTATATAAGGTCTTCGAAAGCCAAGTTAATAAACAGACCACTGACCATTTCGAATCCCACCGTACCTTCTCCACTGTGCAATCTGGTTTCAGAGCTGGTCATGGGTGCACCTCAGCCACGCTCAAGGTCCTAAACGATATCTTAACCGCCATCGACTGGTTCACCAACTACTTCTCTGATGTAGTTCAGTGTGTCAAATCAGAGGGCCTGTTGTCTGGACCTCTGGCAGTCTCTATGGGGGTGCCACAGGGTTCAATTCTTGGGCCAACTCTTTTCTCTGTATATATCGATGATGTCGCTCTCGCTGCTGGTGATTCTCTGATCCACCTCAACGCAGACGACACCATTCTGTATACTTCTACCTCCAAACGGGCTTCAATACCATACAACACTCCTTCAACTGCTCTTAAATTCAGGTAAAACCAAATGCATGCTCTTCAACCGATCGCTGCCCGCACCCGCCCACCAGTCTAGCATCACTACTCTGGACGGTTCTGACTTAGAATATGTGGACAACTACAAATACCTAGGTGTCTGGTTAGACTGTAAACTCTCATTCCAGACTCACATTAAGTATCTCCAATCCAAAATTAAATCTAGAATCGGCTTCCTATTTCACAACAAAGCATCCTTCACTCATGCCGCCAAACATACCCTCGTAAAACTGACTATCCTACCGATCCTCGACTTTGGTGATGTCATTTACAAAATAGCCTCCAACACTCTACTCAACAAACTGGATGCAGTCTATCACAGTGCCATCCCCATAGCCAACACCTCTTTGGCCGCCTTTCCTTCCAGTTCTCTGCTGCCAGTGACTGGAACGAATTGCAAAAATCACTGAAGCTGGACTCATATCTCCCTCTCTAATTTTAAGCATCAGCTGTCAGCATCAGCTGTCTTTACCGATCACTGTACCTGTACACAGCCCATCTGTAAACAGCCCATCTGTAAATAGCCCATCTGTAAACAGCCACCTGTAAACAGAGAGGGAGAGAGAGGAGGGTGGGAGAGAGAGAGAGTGTTGGACTGCTTGGTCTGGGTCCCCCTGGAACTCTTTAGCCCTTAGAACTGAGAGCAGAGCATGCTGGGTATCACACTGCATTCAGACCCCTTGACTTTTTCCACATTTTGTTGCA
>NC_092149.1:88044540-88066662 GCF_045791955.1 Oncorhynchus clarkii lewisi
GGTAGTAGGTACCAGGTGCACCGGTTTGTGGCAAGAACTGCAACGCTGCTGGGTTTTTTTCACGCTCAACAGTTTCCTTTGTGGATCAAGAACGGTCCACCACCCACAGGACATCCAGACAATTTGACACCACTGTGGGAAGCATTGGACTCAAATAGGCCAGCTTCCATGTGGAACGCTTTCGACACCTTGTAGTGTCCAGGTATTAACAGACAGGTTGAAGCCTGCTTCACAGGTTCGCTAAGCTGCTAGCCATCAAAATCAAATCAAATGTATTTATAAAGCCCATCGTACATCAGCTGATATCTCAAAGTGCTGTACAGAAACCCAGCCTAAAACCCCAAACAGCAAGCAATGCAGGTGTAGAAGCACGGTGGCTAGGAAAAACTCTCTAGAAAGGCCAAAACCAAGGAAGAAACCTAGAGAGGAACCAGGCTATGTGGGGTGGCCAGTCCTCTTCTGGCTGTGCCGGGTGGAGATTATAACAGAACATGGCCAAGATGTTCAAATGTTCATAAATGACCAGCATGGTCCAATAATAATAAGGCAGAACAGTTGAAACTGGAGCAGCAGCACGGCCAGGTGGACTGGGGACAACAAGGAGTCATCATGTCAGGTATCACCATAATTTGCAAATAAATTCATTAATTTACAATGTGATTTTCTGGATTTTTTTTTCTTCTCATTTTGTCTGTTATAGTTGAAGTGTACCTATGATGAAAATTACAGGCCTCATCTTTTTAAGTGGGAGAACTTGCACAATTGGTGACTGACTAAATACTTTTTTGCACCACTGTATCTACTACACTTTGTTTGGGGACAAACCGGATCACTCAGAGTTCCAATGCTGTAGTTGTTTGATTGAGGAGGCTTCCTTGATCACGCAGGTCGCCAGCTTACGTCACAAGCCGTGGAAGCCGAAGACAGCGGATTCCCACCAAGCAGTGGGACATTCCCAACGAGAGGCCCAGAGTGAATACAAACAACAAATAGTTCTGCAACACTTAACACAAGATGGCGCCGACAGAGACGGTCGCCTCGCCTCACGTAATTAGGAAACTATGCAGTATTTAGGTGTTTAATGTATTATTTCTTACATTGTTACCCCAGGAAATCTTAAGTCTTATTACATACAGCCGGGAGGAACTATTGAATATAAGAGCAACGTCAACTTACCAACATTACGACCAGGAATACGACTTTCCCGAAGTGGATCCTCTGTTTGGACCACCACCCAGGACAATGGATCGGATCCCAGAAGCCGCCCCAAAACAACGGCGCCGCAGAAGGGGCAGACGCGCTCCGTACATGTGCCCATCGCCCTCCGGTCCCGAGTATACTACTCGCCAATGGCCAGTCATTTGACAACAAGGATGGCCAAAATTCGAGCAAGGGTTGCCTTCCCAGAGAGGCATCAGAGATTGTAACATCCTCTGTTTCACAGAAACATGACTCACTCAGGATATGTTGTCAGAATCGGTTCAGCCACCGGGCTTCTCCATGAATCGCGCCGACAGAGATAAACACCTCTCTGGGAAGAAGAAGGGCGGGGGTGTATGCTTCATGATTAACGACTCATGGTGTAATCATAACAACACACAGGAACTCAAGTCCTTCTGCTCACCCGACCTAGAATTGCTTACAATCAAATTCCAGTCATTTTACCTACCAAGGGAATTCTCGTCAGTTATCATCACAGCTGTGTACGTTCCCCCTCAAGCAGACACCACGACGACCCTCAAGGAACTACAAGGACCTACAAGGACCTACAAGGAACTTCACTGGACTCTGGAAAACATGCATTTGTGGGAGGCTGCATTTATTGTAGCTGGGGATTTTAACAAAGCAAATTTGATAACAAGGCAACCTAAATTCTATCAGAATATTGATTGTAGTACTCGCGGGGGTAATACACTCGATCACTGCTACTCTAACTTCCGTGATGCATACAAAACCCTCCCCCGCCCTCCCTTCGGCAAATCCGACCACGACGCCATCAAGCTCCTACCGTCTAATAGGCAGAAACTCAAACGTGATGTACCAGTGACTAGAACTATTCAACGCTGGTCTGACCAATCGGAATCCACGCTTCAAGATTGTTTTGATCACGAGGACTGGGATACGTTCCGATCAGTCTCAGAGAATAATATTGATCTATACGCTGACTCTGTGAGTGAGTTTATTAGGAAGTGTTTAGGAGATGTTGTACCCACTGTGACAATTAAAACCTACCCTAACCAGAAACCGTGGACAGATGGCGGCATTCACACAAAACTGAAAGTGTGAACCACTTCATTTAACCATGGAAAGAGGTCTGGGAATATGGCTGAATAGAAACAGTGTAGTTATTATTCCCTCCGCAAGGCAATCAAACAAGCAAAATGCCTGTACAGGGACAAAGTGGAGTCAATGGCTCAGACACGAGACGTATGTGGCAGGGTCAACAGGAAATCACAGACTACAAAAATATGTGTTTACAGACATATTATATCGCTTCCTATCCCAGTTTGCTGTCCACACATGCTTCAAGATGGTCACCATTGTTCCTGTACCCAGGAAGGCAAACAGAACTGAACTAAATGACTACCGCCCCGTAGCACTCACTTCTGTCATCATGAAGTGCTTTGAGAGACTAGTCAAGGAGACCATATGACCTCCACCCTACCTGACACCCTAGAACCACTTCAGTTTGCATACCGCCCCAACGGCTCCAACTCTAACCCCTAACCCTGCTCTCTGTCTGCTACAGTAGTGTGGATCGTATCCAGCAGCTGAGGAGAGAGTACCAGCAGGTCTGCAGAGAGGGACCAGCGCCAGTCTATGAAGAGATAGAGACCAGACAAAGAGGACCTGAGTACAACCAACACAAGGTGAGTAGCATTGTGACTCATAACCAACACAAGGTGAGTAGCATTGTGACTCATAACCAACACAAAGTGAGTATCATTGTGACTCATAACCAACACAAAGTGAGTATCACTGTGACTCATAACCAACACAAAGTGAGTATCACTGTGACTCATAACCAACACAAAGTGAGTATCACTGTGACTCATAACCAACACAAATTGAGTAGCACTGTGACTCATAACCAACACAAAGTGAGTATCATTGTGACTCATAACCAACACAAAGTGAGTATCACTGTGACTCATAACCAACACAAAGTGAGTAGCATTGTGACTCATAACCAACACAAAGTGAGTATCACTGTGACTCATAACCAACACAAAGTGAGTAGCATTGTGACTCATAACCAACACAAAGTGAGTATCACTGTGACTCATAACCAACACAAAGTGAGTAGCATTGTGACTCATAACCAACACAAAGTGAGTATCACTGTGACTCATAACCAACACAAGGTGAGTAGCATTGTGACTCATAACCAACACAAAGTGAGTATCACTGTGACTCATAACCAACACAAAGTGAGTAGCATTGTGACTCATAACCAACACAAAGTGAGTAGCACTGCGACTCATAACCAACACAAAGTGAGTAGCATTGTGACTTATAACCAACACAAAGTGAGTAGCACTGTGACTCATAACCAACACAAGGTGAGTATCACTGTGACTCATAACCAACACAAAGTGAGTAGCACTGTGACTCATAACCAACACAAGGTGAGTATCATTGTGACTCATAACCAACACAAAGTGAGTATCACTGTGACTCATAACCAACACAAAGTGAGTATCACTGTGACTCATAACCAACACAAAGTGAGTATCACTGTGACTCATAACCAACACAAAGTGAGTAGCACTGTGACTCATAACCAACACAAAGTGAGTAGCACTGTGACTCATAACCAACACAAAGTGAGTATCACTGTGACTCATAACCAACACAAGGTGAGTATCACTGTGACTCATAACCAACACACAGTGAGTAGCATTGTGACTCATAACCAACACACAGTGAGTAGCATTGTGACTCATAACCAACACACAGTGAGTATCACTGTGACTCATAACCAACACACAGTGAGTAGCATTGTGACTCATAACCAACACACAGTGAGTATCCGTGTCGTCGTTCAGCCGCGACTCGGTGAAACATAAGATATTACAGTTTTTAATGTCCCGTTGGTACGATAGTTTAATTCGTAAATCATCCAGTTTATTCTCCAGTGATTGGCACGTTGGCCAATAGGACGAATGGTAGAAGCGGGTTACAAACTTGCAGATGAATTCTCACAAGGCACCCCCGACCTCCTCACCCTGTGTTTCCGTCTTGGGCCTGGTCTCGGGGAAGTAGAATATCTTGTCAATAATCGCTGTTCTGATGTTCAGAATCTCTTTTCGGTCATAAGAGACGGGTTGCAGCAACATTATGTACATAACAAGTTACAAACAATGCGAAGAGACAAACGACATAACGCAGTTGGTTAGGAGCCCTTAAAACGTCAGCCATCCCCTCTGGCGCCATTATCACTAATGGTGGACATCTCGAAGCAGGTGGAGACAACAGACTGGGAGAGATTGAATATATCCGTAAACACTTCAGCCAGCTGGTCTGCACATGCTCTGAGGACAGATACAATATGTTTCTGGAGATACAAAAGGAAACTGTAGCAATGGAGCTGATTCACTTGGAGCTGATTCACTTGGAACTGATTCACTTGGAACTGATTCACTTGGAACTGATTCACTTGGAGCTGATTCACTTGGAGCTGATTCATTCACTCTGAACAGTAGAAAAGGGAACAATACCTTGGAGCTGATTCATTCACTCTGAACAGTAGAAAAGGGAACAATACCTGGGAGCTGATTCACTTGGAGCTGATTCACTTGGAGCTGATTCATTCACTCTGAACAGTAGAAAAGGGAACAATACCTTGGAGCTGATTCATTCACTCCGAACAGTAGAAAAGGGAACAATACCTTGGAGCTGATTCACTTGGAGCTGATTCACTTGGAGCTGATTCACTTGGAGCTGATTCACTTGGAGCTGATTCATTCACTCTGAACAGTAGAAAAGGGAACAATACCTTGGAGCTGATTCATTCACTCCGAACAGTAGAAAAGGGAACAACACCTTGGAGCTGATTCACTTGGAGCTGATTCACTTGGAGCTGATTCACTTGGAGCTGATTCATTCACTCTGAACAGTAGAAAAGGGAACAATACCTTGGAGCTGATTCACTTGGAGCTGATTCACTTGGAGCTGATTCACTTGGAGCTGATTCACTTGGAGCTGATTCACTTGGAGCTGATTCATTCACTCTGAACAGTAGAAAAGGGAACAACACCTTGGAGCTGATTCACTTGGAGCTGATTCACTTGGAGCTGATTCACTTGGAGCTGATTCACTTAGAGCTGATTCATTCACTCTGAACAGTAGAAAAGGGAACAATACCTTGGAGCTGATTCACTTGGAGCTGATTCATTCACTCTGAACAGTAGACTTGAAGTGTAATTCTGAAAAGAACAGCAGCTGTGTTGTGAGTGGCTGTGTGAATGGCTTCCTTTGTTGCTAGGAGATGCCGAATGGTAATTTTGTTCCACGGGTTTTCAAGCTGCGGATATGTACTGTGGCCCTTTGAGAGAGTTCAGTTCCCTCTTCGTCCCAAATGTGGCACCCTATTCCCTATATAGTGCACTAGTGTTGACCAGGGTCCGTATGGGCTATATGGGAATTAGGGTGCCATTTGGGATGCATGAAAGGCGTCGGTTGTTAGAGGGTTTTGGGGAAAGGACATTATTACTTTGATTGGTACATAAAACCAACAACACTTGAGATATAATTGAAGGCTGCTTGTGTATCTATATTGATTTGTGAGGAGCAGTCGCCTCCTCGGTTGACCTTGGCCTGACAGAAAGGGTAGAGTGACGTGTCTCAAATGGCTCCCTACCCCCTATATAGTGCACTACTTTAGACAAGAGCCCTATGGAACCCTATTCCCTATATATAGTGCACTACTTTAGACAAGAGCCCTATGGAACCCTATTCCCTATATATAGTGCACTACTTTAGACAAGAGCCCTATGGAACCCTATTCCCTATGTATAGTGCACTACTTTAGACAAGAGCCCTATGGAACCCTATTCCCTATAGAATGCACTAATTTTGACTTGCCTCATGTGCCAGTCTACTGCCCTATAGGCTCTTGTCTAAAGTAGTACACTATATAGTGAATAGGGTTCCATAGTGCTCTTGTCTAAATTAGTGCACTATATAGGGAATAGTGAGCCATTTGGGAAGCTGACAGAGAGGGTATGTAGGGTGACCATGGTTGGAGGGGGATTTGTTTTTTAACTGTAATTTTAGTGTGATAATCTGCCCTCTTGATCAGCGTGCGGTCCTGATGAGATTAGAAGGCTGGATCATTCATTTTCTGACTGATTTCTGCTTAATTGACTTAAATAGCCTTTTCTGAGAAAGGAGGCAGGGAGGCAGGCAAGGAGGGAGGGATGGAGGCAGGGAGGGAGGGGGATGGATGGATGGAGGCAGGGAGGGAGGGAGAGGGAGAGAGAGAGGGACTGATGGATGGAGGCAGGGAGGGAGAGAGAGAGAGAGAGAGAGAGGGAGGGGGATGGATGGAGGCAGGGAGGGAGGGAGGGAGCAGCTGGGTTCCTGATGTAATGTTACTCATATTAGCTTTTTATATCTCTCTCTCTCCCTCCTTCCCTCTGTCTCCCTCCCTCCCTCCCTACCTCCCCCTCCCTACTTCCCTACCTACCTACCTACCTACCTCCCTACCTACATACCTACCTACCTCCCTCCCTCCCTCCCTCCCTCCCTCCCTCCCTCCCTCCTCCATCCCTCCCTGCATCCATCCCTCCCTCCCTCCCTCCCTCCCTCCCTCCCTCCCTCCCTCCCTCCCTCCCTCCCTCCTCCATCCCTCCCTGCATCCATCCCTCCCTACTTCCCTCCATCCCTCCCTCCCTACCTTCCTACCTCCCTCCCTCCCACCCTCCCTCGCTCCATCCCTCCATCCATCCCTCCCTCCCTCCCTACCTACCTCCCTCCATCCATCCATCCCTCCCTACTTCCCTCCCTCCCTCCCTCCCTACCTACCTACCTACTTACCTCCCTCCATCCCTACCTACCTACCTCCCTCCCTACCTCCCTCCATCCCTCCCTACTTCCCTCCATCCCTCCCTCCCTACCTACCTCCTTCCATCCATCCCTCCCTCCATCCCTCCCTACTTCCCTCCATCTCTCCCTCCCTACCTACCTCCCTCCCTACCTACTTCCCTACCTCCCTCCCTACCTACCTCCCTCCATCCCTCCCTACCTACCTCCCTCCATCCCTCCCTACTTCCCTACCTCCCTCCCTCCCTACCTACATCCCTCCCTCCCTCCCTCCCTCCCTCCCTCCCTCCCTCCCTCCCCCTCCCTCCCTCCCTCCCTCCCTCCCTCCCTACCTACCTACCTCCCTCCCTCCCTCCCTACCTACTTCCCTACCTCCCTCCTTCCCTACCTACCTCCCTCCATCCCTCCATCCATCCCTCCCTACTTCCCTCCATCCATCCCTCCCTACCTACCTCTCTCCCTCCCTACCTACCTCCCTCCCTCCCTCCATCCATCCCTCCCTACTTCCCTCCATCCCTCTCTACCTCCCTCCCTCCCTCCCTCCATCCATCCCTCCCTACTTCCCTCCCTCCCTACCTCCCCCCATCCCTCCCTCCCTACCTACCTCCCTCCCTCCCTACCTACCTCCCTCCATCCCTCCCTACATCCCTCCCTCCATCCCTCCCTCCCTACCTACTTCCCTCCATCCATCCCTCCCTCCCTACCTCCCTCCCTACCTACCTCCCTCCATCCCTCCCTACCTACCATCCCTCCCTCCCTCCCTCCCTCCCTCCATCCCCCTCCCCTCCCTCCCTCCCTCCCTCCCTACCTACCTACCCCTACCTACCTCCCTCCCTCCATCCATCCCTCCCTACTTCCCTCCATCCCTCCCTCCCTACCTACTTCCCTCCATCCCTCCCTTCCTAACCTCCCTCCCTAACTCCCTCCATCCCTCCCTACCTACCTCCCTCCCTCCCTCCATCCCTCCCTACCTACCTCTCTCCCTCCCTACCTACCTCCCTCCCTCCCTCCATCCATCCCTCCCTACTTCCCTCCATCCCTCTCTACCTCCCTCCCTCCCTCCCTCCATCCCCTCCCTCCCTCCCTCCCTCCCTCCCTCCCTCCCTCCCTCCCTCCCTCCCTCCCTCCCTCCCTCCCTCCATCCCTCCCTATCCCTCCCTCCCTCCCTCCCTCCCTCCCTCCCTACCTACCTCCCTACCTCCATCCATCCCTCCCTACTTCCCTCCATCCCTCCCTCCCTCCCTCCCTCCATCCCTCCCTCCCTCCCTCCCTACCTTCCTCCCTACATCCCTCCCTCCCTACCTACCTACCTCCCTCCATCCATCCCTCCCTCCCTACCTACCTACCTCCCTACCTCCCTCCCTCCCTCCCTCCCTCCCTCCCTACTTCCCTCCATCCCTCCCTCCCTACCTACCTCCTTCCATCTATCCCTCCCTCCATCCCTCCCTCCCTCCATCCATCCCTCCCTCCATCCCTCCCTACTTCCCTCCATCCCTCCCTCCCTACCTACCTCCCTCCCTCCCTCCCTCCCTACCTACCTCCCTACCTACCTACCTCCCTTCCTCCCTCCCTCCCTACTTCCCTCCATCCCTCCCTCCCTCCCTACCTCCATCCCTACCTACCCCCTCCCTCCCTACCTACCTACCTCCCTCCCTCCCTCCATCCAGCCCTCCCTACTTCCCTCCATCCCTCCCTCCCTACCTACCTCCCTCCATCCCTCCCTCCATCCATCCCTCCCTACTTCCCTCCATCCATCCCTCCCTCCCTCCCTACCTCCCTCCCTCCCTCCATCCCTCCCTCCCTCCCTACCTACCTACCTACCTACCTCCCTCCCTCCATCCATCCATCCATCCCTCCCTACTTCCCTCCATCCATCCCTTTCCCTTGTGATGGAATGACACGATTAACTGCTGTGAGCTCAAGTATGAGTGTCTGCTCGAGCCACTTCACACAGAGGTTGTTGTCAAACACTACCCCCCTCATCACCTCCCTCGCAGGAACATGGAAAGCACGTTACTGATTTAGTTAGTGACTTTGAAACTCAATTGGCATTGATGTGTGGTGATAGGGCACTGAGTGTAGTTCTACACAGGGCACCTTGTCCTTGGGACAGTAGTTAGGGGATATTTAGGAACCTCAGAGGTCATTGCTAACCCCCAGAAGGTATGTAGACTGGGACTGCTGTTTGTATCACTGAAATTCGAACCTCAACCATCATTGTCCCTTTCATATCTCTGATTTAACATTGTTTCAGTATGTATCTCTATGGGAGTTTCAGTATGTATCTCTATGGGAGTTTCAGTATGTATAGCTATGGGAGTTTCAGTATGGATAACTATGGGAGTTTCAGTATGTATCTCTATGGGAGTTTCAGTATGTATCTCTATGGGAGTTTCAGTATGTATCTCTATGGGAGTTTCAGTATGTATCTCTATGGGAGTTTCAGTATGTGTCTCTATGGGAGTTTCAGTATGGATAACTATGGGAGTTTCAGTATGGATAACTATGGGAGTTTCAGTATGTATCTCTATGGGAGTTTCAGTATGTATCTCTATGGGAGTTTCAGTATGGATAACTATGGGAGTTTCAGTATGGATAACTATGGGAGTTCCAGTATGTATCTCTATGGGAGTTTCAGTATGTATCTCTATGACAGTTTCAGTATGTGTCTCTATGGGAGTTTCAGTATGTATCTCTATGGGAGTTTCAGTATGTATCTCTATGGGAGTTTCAGTATGTATCTCTATGGGAGTTTCAGTATGTATCTCTATGGGAGTTTCAGTATGGATAACTATGGGAGTTTCAGTATGTATCTCTATGGGAGTTTCAGTATGTATCTCTATGGGAGTTTCAGTATGGATAACTATGGGAGTTTCAGTATGGATAACTATGGGAGTTTCAGTATGTATCTCTATGGTAGTTTCAGTATGGATAACTATGGGAGTTTCAGTATGTATCTCTATGGGAGTTTCAGTATGGATAACTATAGGAGTTTCAGTATGGATAATTATGGGAGTTTCAGTATGGATAACTATGGGAGTTTCAGTATGTATAGCTATGGGAGTTTCAGTATGTGTCTCTATGGGAGTTTCAGTATGTATCTCTATGGGAGTTTCAGTATGTATCTCTATGGGAGTTTCAGTATGGATAACTATGGGAGTTTCAGTATGGATAACTATGGGAGTTTCAGTATGGATAACTATGGGAGTTTCAGTATGGATAACTATGGGAGTGGCTGTAGGATGTATGGGGCAATAGGAATTTCTATAGACAGACATTTCTGATTGATGTAGTGGAATATGCTGTGCTAGATAAATGGTTGTTCTGTAAATCACGTGTTCTGCTCAGTTTTTCCCTTCTGGACTAGGGAATAGAAGGATATATAATGTTAGGTAGTGTAGCTAGAGGCAGCGCGTTCCTTCTACATGTATCCTTCTCTGACAGGCAGTCTCCTAGCTAGACAAAATATGGTTCAATCCCAATCTGCTCTCCTCTCCTCCTCCCCCCTGACCCTTCGATGTTTGCATGTCTGTAAGGTGGAAGAAATATGGTTCAATCCCAATCTGCTCTCCACTCCTCCTCCTCCCTGACCCTTCGATGTTTGCATGTCTGTCAGGTGGAAGAAATACGGTGGAAACTCCACCACTTTGCTGCTGTAGATCTGTCCACACCCTTTCTGCAAACACTGGAGGGTTCGGACCAAGCTGAAGGGGTAGAGTGGGAATTTGGACTGGATGTAGGGAACGGTGCTGTACTTGTGTCTGATTCTGTGGAGTCTTCATGTGCAATGTAATCCACAAGCTTTTCTTTCCTCTGAAAGCAACGACAGAGCAGAACAGTGAGCCAAGTCCAATACCCTTCGTTTGGTTTGGCCTCAGAACAGTCCAGAGACAACCTGCTATTAATATAGACTCCGCTGCATGGGCTGAACTGAGTCCCAAATGGCACCCTATTCCCTATGTAGTGCACTGCTTTTAACCAGAGCCCTATGGGCTATGTAGGGAATAGGGTGCTATTTGAGATTCCACCGTGGACTCTCATCTCGTGTTTAACAATAATACAGTATGACGTTGTTGTAATACCAACGACCTTAGAAGAGATGAGATGCTCGTGTTGAAACAAGCCGCGTTGGTCCTGGCCCGGCCTCAGTGCAGGACAACACACCTACTGATTCTTAAACATCTCTCTCTTATTATGTCTTCTTTACGTTGAACCCCATTAGCTGATGTCTACACAGAACACACGGAACACGGAACACGGAACACAGAACACAGAACACACGGAACACGGAACACGAAACATAATAGACAAGAACAGCTCAAGGACAGAACTAAATAATGTTGTAATTCATTTGTTATTTTTATAACCTTTATTTAACTAGGCAAGTCAGTTAAGAACAAATTGTTATTTACAATGACGGCCTACCCCGGCCAAACCCTCACCTAACCCAGACTCCCGATCACTGCTAGTCTTCCTGGGGTCCACAACAGATGCTATAAGTCTGTTAGCTGCTCATTTATGGTGTTTTCACACACAGTTCTGAGCTATAGTTTCCAATCAGAGTTTCATTATTTGTTACATTGTATTTGTTAGTTTGATCCAGGTTGGTTTTCACATTGCCGAATCTCAAACAAACCAAAAATGCCCCGGTGCAGGGTAGTTCTGAAGAATCCGTTGCCATAGAAATGTACCTGGCTACCAGCCACTTCCGTATGACTGGTTAACCCCGAGTTGAACTCAGAGTTGACCAAAGTTACTTGGCTAACTCCTCAAACCTGCTTCGTAGGATACCTCTCAGGACACGTGTGGTGAAGAGATAGAGTTCTGTGGTGGAATGGAAGTTTCCATTCTGAGGTTCCATAGAATGGAAAGTATTCCAGAAAGTCCCCAGAGTTCTGTTAGCTCAGAAACAGAATATTCATGGTGGTACTGAAGGCCAAATAGGTCCAGTAGAGGAGACCTGAGGGAGAAATGAAGTACAGACTCTCTCTTTCTGGAATGACTGCTAATGAACTATACATTGTCTGTGTCCCAAATGGCCCGCTAGGTACCATGGGTCATTTAATTTCTGAACAGAGCAAGGGCAGGACAGAACGGTCCAGAGGTGGACATTCCCTGATGCACTGTGGATGTCCTGACAGTCAGTCAGACCGTGGTAGGTATAGGGATGAGAGATGGGAGGGACCGAGAGAAAAGAGGAATGGAGAGAGGAGGGATGGAAAGAGGAGGGATGGAGAGAGAAGAGGGGAAGGGAAGTGAGGTATCAGGGGAGGGGAGGGGGAGTGAGGTATCAGGGGAGGGGAGGGGGAGTGAGGTCTCAGGGGAGGGGGAGTAAGGTATCAGGGGAGTGAGGTCTCAGGGGAGGGGAGGGGGAGTGAGGTCTCAGGGGAAGGGGAGTGAGGTCTCAGGGGAGGGGGACTGAGGTCTCAGGGCAGGGGAGGGGGAGTGAAGTCTCAGGGGAGGGGGAGTGAGGTCTCAGGGCAGGGGAGGGGGAGTGAAGTCTCAGGGGAGTGAGGTCTCAGGGGAAGGGGAGTGAGGTCTCAGGGTAAGGGGAGTGAGGTCTCAGGGGTGTGAGGTCTCAGAGGAGTGAGGTCTCAGGTCATCCAGATAATACCCAGAGTACTCCAGTGACAGCCCAGTCCTCTCAGCTCTGCTCCCACTCTCATTTACCACTGTCAAGGAGGCAAACATTCAGACTGCGATAATGATAACCTGAACGGTACGTTCCCAACATTAATGTGCTGCATGTTTTAGATGATCTGCTACTAGTTTGATGTTTGTAGCCATATTGTCCTTTTAACAATCACCCATATTAACAGCCTTATTTCATTTAAAAATTCACATTTCTCTAGTATAGGCTTCTTATCATAAATAATGAGAGAGAGAGAGAGAGAGAGAGAGAGAGAGAGAGACAGAGAGAGAGAGAGACAGAGAGAGACAGAGAGAGAGACAAAGAGACAGAGAGTTAGAGAGAGAGAGAGACACAGAGAGAGAGAGAGAGAGAGACACAGAGAGAGAGACACAGACAGAGATAGAGAGAGTTAGAGAGACAGAGAGAGTTAGAGAGAGAAAGACACAGAGAGAGAGAGAGAGAGAGAGACACAGAGAGAGAGAGAGAGAGAGTGACAGAGAGAGAGACAGAGAAAGAGACAGAGAGAGAGAGAGTTAGAGAGACAGAGAGAGAGAGAGAGAGAGAGAGAGAGAGAGAGAGACCAACCAAGGAGGGCCTACAGCAGCACCTAGATCTTATGCACAGATTCTGTCAGACCTTGGCCCTGACAGTAAATCTCAGTAAGACCAAAATAATTCCATCTAGACACTGTTGCCCTAGAGCACACAAAAAACGATACATACCTTGGCCTAAACATCAGCGCCACAGGTAACTTCCACAAAGCTGTGAACGATCTGAGAGACAAGGCAAGAAGGGCATTCTATGCCATCAAAAGAAACATACATTTCAACATACCAATTAGGATTTGGCTAAAAATACTTGAATCAGTCATAGAGCCTATTGCCCTTTATGGTTGTGAGGTCTGGAGTCCGCTCACCAACCAAGACTTCACAAAATGGGACAAACACCAAATTGAGACTCTGCATGCAGAATTCTGCAAAAATATCCTCCGTGTACAACGTAGAACACCAAATAATGCATGCAGAGCAGAATTAGGCCGATACCCACTAATTATCAAAATCCAGAAAAGAGCTGTTAAATTCTACAACCACCTAAAAGGAAGCGATTCCCAAACCTTCCATAACAAAACCATCACCTACAGAGAGATGAACCTGGAGAAGAGTCCCCTAAGCAAGCTGGTCCTGGGGCTCTGTTCACAAACACAAACACACCCCACAGATCCCCAGGACAGCAGCACAATTAGACCCAACCAAATCATGAAAAAACAAAAAGATAATTACTTGACACATTGGAAAGAATTAACAAAAAAACAGAGCAAACTAGAATGCTATTTGGCCCTAAACAGAGAGTACAAAGTGGCAGAATACCTGACCACTGTGACTGACCCAAAATTAAGGAACGCTTTGACTATGTACAGACTCAGTGAGCATGGCCTTGCTATTGAGAAAGGCCGCCGTAGGCAGACATGGCTCTCAAGAGAAGACAGGCTATGTGCTCACTGCCCACAAAATGAGGTGGAAACTGAGCTGCACTTCCTTAACCTCCTGTCCAATGTATGACCATATTAGAGACACATATTTCCCTCAGATCACACAGATCCACAAAGAATTCGAAAACAAGAGACAGAGAGAGAGAGACAGAGAGAGAGGGATTTAGAGAATGAGATATTAACAAGAGAGAAAGTCATGCGTTGGGTGATAATTGAGGAATGTTAATTTGATTTGTTCCTGGGTTTGACCTTGCTGTCTGACTGGAGTCTGCTTGACCTGTTGACCTGTTAGCTGTGGCGTTTGGAGTGGAGCCCGTCTACCCCTCCCTATTGAGCGCGCTGTGTCTGCCCTTCCTTGCTGAGCAGTACATTTCCGTAGAGACCTGCCTCCGTGTGTTCCCGGTCCCGCTGTGCTAAATGTGTTCCCGCCGTGTGCTTCCCTTCCATCTTATCTGATGGAGACCTCTTGACAGCTCCCAGCTTCCCTGAATGAACTAACATGTCAGCCATGGATACATGGACCCTGTCAGCTAAATGACTTTACCGCATAAAAACTCAGGAGACATCTTGATCCGGATCTCTGTAGCTGTAATATCTCTCACTGGTGTCTGGTTCACTGGAGTCTGGTTCACTGGAGTCTGGTTCACTGTTGTCTGGTTCACTGGTGTCTGGTTCACTGGAGGCTGGTTCACTGGATTCTGGTTCATGGTGTCTGGTTCACTGGTGTCTGGTTCACTGGTGTCTGGTTCACTGGTGTCTGGTTCACTGGTGTCTGGTTCACTGGAGGCTGGTTCACTGGAGGCTGGTTCACTGGAGTCTGGTTCACTGGAGGCTGGTTCACTGGAGGCTGGTTCACTGGAGGCTGGTTCACTGTTGTCTGGTTCACTGCTGTCTGGTTCACTGGAGTCTGGTTCACTGGAGTCTGGTTCACTGGAGTCTGGTTCACTGTTGTCTGGTTCACTGCTGTCTGGTTCACTGGAGTCTGGTTCACTGGAGTCTGGTTCACTGGAGTCTGGTTCACTGTTGTCTGGTTCACTGTTGTCTGGTTCACTGGTGTCTGGTTCACTGGAGGCTGGTTCACTGGAGGCAGGTTCACTGGCGTCTGGTTCACTGGCGTCTGGTTCACTGCTGTCTGGTTCACTGCTGTCTGGTTCACTGGTGTCTGGTTCACTGGAGTCTGGTTCACTGTTGTCTGGTTCACTGGAGTCTGGTTCACTGTTGTCTGGTTCACTGGTGTCTAGTTCACTGGAGGCTGGTTCACTGCTGTCTGGTTCACTGGCGTCTGGTTCACTGGCGGCTGGTTCACTGGAGGCTGGTTCACTGGTGGCTGGTTCAACAGAGGGGCAATTGCCAGTTGACTTTCAGCTGGGTCCCTCTGGATCTTGCATGTTGATCTCCTTGAAGTGTTTGGACCCTGTGGTGTTAGATCAGTCTGGTTAGGGTTGGTGTGGTATATCCCTGTGGTGTCAGATCAGTATGGTTAGGGTTGGTGTGGTATATCCCTGTGGTGTCAGATCAGTCTGGTTAGGGTTGGTGTGGTTTGGACCCTGTTGTGTCAGATCAGTCTGGTTAGGGTTGGTGTGGTTTGGACAATGTGGTGTCAGATCAGTCTGGTTAGGGTTGGTGTGGTATATCCCTGTGGTGTCAGATCAGTCTGGTTAGGGTTGGTGTGGTGTATCCCTGTGGTGTCAGATCAGTCTGGTTAGGGTTGGTGTGGTATTTCCCTGTGGTGTCATATCAGTCTGGTTAGGGTTGGTGTGGTATATCCCTGTGGTGTCAGATGAGCCTGGTTAGGTTGGTGTGGTATATCCATGTGGTGTCAGATCAGTCTGGTTAGGGTTGATGTGGTATATCCCTGTGGTGTCAGATGAGCCTGATTAGGGTTGGTGTGGTTTGGGCCTTGTGGTGTCAGAACAGTCTGGTTAGGGTTGGTGTGGTATATCCATGTGGTGTCAGATGAGCCTGATTAGGGTTGGTGTAGTTTGGACCCTGTGGTGTTAGATCAGTCTGATTAGGGTTGGTGTGGTGTATCCCTGTGGTGTCAGATCAGTCTGGTTAGGGTTGGTGTGGTATTTCCCTGTGGTGTCATATCAGTCTGGTTAGGGTTGGTGTGGTATATCCCTGTGGTGTCAGATGAGCCTGGTTAGGTTGGTGTGGTATATCCATGTGGTGTCAGATCAGTCTGGTTAGGGTTGATGTGGTATATCCCTGTGGTGTCAGATGAGCCTGATTAGGGTTGGTGTGGTTTGGACCCTGTGGTGTCAGATCAGTCTGATTAGGGTTGGTGTGGTTTGGACCTGTGGTGTCAGATAAGTCTGATTAAGGTTGGTGTGGTATATACCTGTGGTGTCAGATCAGTCTGATTAGGGTTGGTGTGGTTTGGACACTGTGGTGTCAGATCTGTCGTGTTGCTCCTGTGCTAACAACCAACCTTGTCATGGCCTAGCGGGCAGATAGGGATGAGTTTGGGCAGTATCTAACCCAGCACAACAAGGCAACAGACAGAGAGAGGTCCTGTGTGCTGCCCTTTGTCCCTGGGTGTGTGGCCCCACCACCATCCTCCTCCCACCCCAGTCACCCAGAGATTACCCAAAATCAGCCATCCAACCATGGGTAATCCCACTTAAAATGTTCTGGAGCTGGCTGAGACGGTAGAACGGGAGTTTCCTGTGACTGTGACACATATTGGCTGAGTCCCAAATGAAACACTATTCCTTATTGGGCCTAGTCAGAAATAGTGCCCTATATAGGGGACAGTGTGCTATTTGGGACGCACTCTACTACTGATCCCTGAAACCAAACAGTCTCCATTACTATAATTCCAGATGCATTATCACCCTGGTCTCATGTTTTAATAGGGCCTTGGTCTGGAATGTGTGTTTGGGAGGAAAACAGTGACGTAAGGGAAGTGAGCCTGGTAGACCTGGGTCCTGTCCACTCAGTCAGTCAGCTAGAGGTCCTGTCCACTCAGTCAGTCAGCTAGAGGTCCTGTCCACTCAGTCAATCAGCTAGAGGTCCTGTCCACTCAGTCAGTCAGCTAGAGGTTAATGGTCAGTCAGTCAGTCAGCTAGAGGTTAATGGTCAGTCAGTCAGTCAGCTAGAGGTCCTGTCCACTCAGTCAGTCAGTCAGCTAGAGGTCCTCTCCACTCAGTCAGTCAGCTAGAGGTCCTGTCCACTCAGTCAGTCAGTCAGCTAGAGGTCCTGTCCACTCAGTCAGTCAGCTAGAGGTCCTGTCCACTCAGACAGTCAGCTAGAGGTCCTGTCCACTCAGACAGTCAGCTAGAGGTCCTGTCCACTCAGTCAGTCAGCTAGAGGTCCTGTCCACTCAGTCAGTCAGCTAGAGGTTAATGGTCAGTCAGTCAGTCAGCTAGAGGTCCTGTCCACTCAGTCAGTCAGCTAGAGGTTAATGGTCAGTCAGTCACTCAGTCAGTCAGTCAGCTAGAAGGCAGCAGCACCCTCTTCTCCACACTGTCTGTGTGGGTGGCCCCATTTCAGATTGTCAGTGATTTGTACTCAGAGTAACTTGAAGATTTTCACCTTCTCCACTGCTGGCCCGTCGATGTGAATGGGGGGGGGTGTGCTCTCTCTGATGTCTCCTGAAGTCCATAAACAGTTCCTTCATTTTGTTGACGTTGAGAGAGAGGTTATTTTCCTGTCTACGCCAAGGCCCTCACCTCCTCCCTGTAGGCCGTCTCGTCGTTGTTGGTAATCAAGCCTACCACTGTAGTGTCGTCTACAAACTTGATGATTGAGTTGGAGGCGTGCACGGCCACGCTATCATGGGTGAACAGGGAGTACAGGAGGGGGCTGAGCACGCACCCCTGAGTTGAGGATCAGCGTAGTGGAGGTGTTGTTTCCTACCTTCACCACCTGGGGGCGGCCCGTCAGGAAGTCCAGGATCCAGTTGCAGAGGGCGGTGTTCAGACCCAGGGTCCTTAGCTTGGTGGCGAATTTAGAGGAAACGATGGTGTTGAATGCTGAGCTGTAGTCAATGAACAGCATTCTCACATAGGTGTTCCTCTTGTCCAGATGGGAAAGGGTAGTGTGGAGTGCAATAGAGATTGTGTCATCTATGGAGTGGGGTGTCTGGGATGATGGTGTTGATGTAAGCCATGACCAGCCTTTCAAAGCATTTCATGGTTACAGACGTGAGTGCTACGGGGTGATAGTCATTTAGACAGGCTACCTTGGCATTCTTGGGCACAGGGACTATAGTGGTCTGCTTGAAACATGTAGGTATTACAGACTGGGTCAGGGGCAGGTTGAAAATGTAATTGAAGACACTTGCCAGCTGGTCAGCACATGCTCTGAGTATGTCTTGGTAATCCATCTCGCCCTGCGGCCTTCTGAATGTTGACCTGTTTAAAGGTCTTACTTACATTGGCTACGGAGAGCGTGATCACACAGTCATCCAGAACAGCTGGTGCACTCATGCATGGTTCAGTGTTGCTTGCCTCGAAGCGAGCATAAAAGGCATTTATCTCGTCTGGTAGGCTCGCGTCACTGGGTAGCACGCAGCTGGGTTTCCTTTTGTAATCTATGATAGTTTGCGATCCTTGCCACATCCGACGAGCGTCAGAGTCGACGTAGTAGGATTCGATCTTAGTCCTGTATTGATGCTTTGCCTGTTTGATGGAGGTCGCAGCGGGATTAGTGTCCCGCTCCTCTAGCCTTTAGCTCAGTGTGGATGTTGCCTGTAACCCATGGCTTCTTGTTGGGGTATGTACTTACCGTCACTGTGGGGACGATGTCGTCACTGCACCTATTGACAAAGCCGGGGACTGACGTGGTAACGTCCTCAATGCCATTGTATGAATCCCGTAACATATTCCAGTCTGTGCCAGGAAAACAATCATGTAGCTTAGGCATCTGTGTCATCAGACCACTTCCATATTGAGTGTGTCACTGGTACTTCCTGTTTGAGTTTTTGCTTGTAAGCAGGTATCGGGAGCTATGGTCAGATTTGCCAAATGGAGGGTGAGGGAGATCTTTGTATGTGTCTCTGTGTGGAGTAAAGGTGGTCTAGAGTTTATTTTCCTCTGGTTGCACATGTGACATGCTGGTAGAAATGAGGTAGTAGATTTCAGTTTGCCTGCATTAAAATCACCGGCCACTAGTAGCGCCGCCTCTGGGTGAGCACTTTCTTGTTTGCTTATGGCCATATCTTTGAGTGCGATCTTAGTGTCAGCATCGGTTTGTGGTGGTAAATAGACAGATAGGAAAAATATAGATGATAAACTCTCTTGGTAAATAGTGTGGTCTACAGCTTATCATGGGGTACTCTACCTCAGGCCAGCAGAACCTCGAGAATTCCTTAATATTAGAAATTGTGCACCTGCTGTTGTTAACAAAGAGACACACGCCTCCCCCTTATCCCAACGCTGACGCACGATCTTGACGATGTATAGAAAAACCAGCTAGATCTACAATATGTTATCTATGTCCTTGTTCAGCCATGACACATAGGATAAATAGTTCTTCAGATCCCGTCGATAGGATAGTCTCGAACGGAGCTCGTCCAGTTTATTCTCCAGTGATTGATAGGATAGTCTCGAACGGAGCTCGTCCGGTTTATTCTCCAGTGATTGATAGGATAGTCTCGAACGGAGCTCGTCCAGTTTATTCTCCAGTGATTGATAGGATAGTCTCGAACAGAGCTCGTCCAGTTTATTCTCCAGTGATTGATAGGATAGTCTCGAACAGAGCTCGTCCAGTTTGTTCTCCAGTGATTGATAGGATAGTCTCGAACAGAGCTTGTCCAGTTTGTTCTCCAGTTTATCCGACAAATCGAACGGAGGGTTTCGGCAGATTGTTATTTATTTTTTTCCGCCTCTCTTGCGCCTTCTCTTTATTTTCCGGGTCTCTGGGATTAGGGACCGGCCCGGGGTGTGCAGTATGTCATGCGCCCCCTACTGGTTGAAGTAGAAATCTTCATCCAAATCAATATTAGTGATCGCTGTTCTGATGTCCAGAAGGTCTTTTCGGTCATAGGAAACAATGGTAGAAACATTACGTACCAAATAAATTTAAGATCAGTACCAGGAGCCCGTAAAACAGCAGCTATCCATTACAGCGCCATTCCTTCCATGACCTTGTACTATAGCTAGATCCTTCTAGAATGACCTTGTACTATAGCTAGATCCTTCCTGGTACAGCTCAGCTAGAATGACCTTGTACTATAGCTAGATCCTTCCTGGTACAGCTCAGCTAGAATGGCCAGTCATTGAGAAGAAACTGAATATCCTGATTCCTGCCTGGTGCAGTCAGCTTTAAGGGCCCCTCTGTGTTTTGGTACCTGGCACTGGGGTCGTAATGGCATAAGGGCTGTCATATAGACCCTTAAGGCCGATGAGTTGCCTTGGTCAGTTGATGTAGGATAATGTCACTTCCCCTCTTTCCTGACTCTGGTATAATGAGATAGTATGAGATAGTATATCACCTGGGTTGAGTCCCAAATGGCACCCAATTTACTATATAGTGCACTACTTTTTAGAAGGGAAAAGGGTGCCATTTGGGATGTGATCCTGGTGTTAAACTGAGCAGAGTAAAGATGGCACCTACAGTCAGGGGTCTGGCCTCCTTTTCTCTATCTCTCTCTCTCCTCTCTCACTCTCTTGTTCTCTCGCCTCTCTCTTCTCTCTCTTTCTCTTTCTCTCTCCCCTTCTCTTTCCATCTCTCTTTCTTTATCTCTCTCTCCTTTTCTCTCCCTCTCTCTCTCTCTCTCCTTTCTCTCTCTTGTTCTCTCTCCTCTCTCTCTCTCCTCTCTTTCTCTTTCTCTCTCCCATTCTCTTTCCATCTCTCTCTCTCTCTTTCTCTCTCCCCTTCTCTTTCCATCTCTCTTTCTCTCGCTCTCCTTTCTTTCTCTCTCTCTCCATCCCTCCATTTCCCTCTGCATTCTGTGTTACAGCAGAGCCAAGTTAGCCTAAACCTTCCCTGCTCTCTCATCTCTCTCTCTTTCAATTTCAATTTCAATTTAAGGGGCTTTATTGGCATGGGAAAAATGTCACTCTCCTTTTCTCTCTCCCTTCTTTAATACTGTCAGGCCTTGAGCCCCCCCCACCTCTCTTAACACAGCTATAAAATGAGAATTCAGAACACGGGAATCCTCTGCCCTTGTTCTTTTTATTATAGAACTCTTAGCTCTTTGGTATGGAAGGTCATTCCTGCTCCAGGAGTGTTTCTGCACTTTCATGTTTTTTTTAAAGGCTCTAGTGTTAATCTATTTGTTTTTCTCCCCCCCCCCCCCCCCCCCCCCCCCCCCCCCCCCCCCTCGCCTCGCAGGCAAATATGTGACCAGTCTGCAATCTATCGCATGTGCATGAATACTCTGCTTGTTGTACTTTATTAGGAGAACAGAACAGAGCACCTTTCCCTTCTGCATCCCCAATGGCACCATATTCCCTGATTGGACCTGGTCTAAAGTAGTGCGTTATGTAGGGTACTATTTGGGACAGAAAGGTTACTAATTCCGAGGTCGTTCTGTGGGAGCTTATCTCTGAGTCTCAGGGTGGTCAGTGTTATTGGACCGTTAGACACTATATGACCAAAAGTTTGTGGACATATGATAACAGAGGGCCTGCTCAGTAAATAACAGAGGGCCTAAATAGATAACTGAGGGACCAGACAGATAACAGAGGGACCAGACAGATATCAGAGGGCCTAGACAGATATCAGAGGGCCTAGACAGATATCAGAGGGCCTAGACAGATATCAGAGGGCCTAGACAGATATCAGAGGGCCTAGACAGATATCAGAGGGCCTAGACAGATAACAGAGGTCCTAGACAGATAACAGAGGGACCAGACAGATAACAGAGGGCCTAGACAGATAACTGAGGGACCAGACAGATAACCGAGGGCCTAGACAGATAACTGAGGGACCAGACAGATAACCGAGGGACCAGACAGATAACAGAGGGTCTAGACAGATAACAGAGGGACCAGACAGATACAGA
>NC_092149.1:88066762-88101762 GCF_045791955.1 Oncorhynchus clarkii lewisi
CTTATGAACTGGCACACAGTAGGGTTTTATTCCTTATGAACTGGCACACAGTAGGGTTTTATTCCTTATGAACTGGCACACAGTAGGGTTTTATTCCTTATGAACTGGCACACAGTAGGGTTTTATTCCTTATGAACTGGCACACAGTAGGGTTTTATTCCTTATGAACTGGCACACAGTAGGGTTTTATTCCTTATGAACTGGCACACAGTAGGGTTTTATTCCTTATGAACTGGCACACAGTAGGGTTTTATTCCTTATGAACTGGCACACAGTAGGGTTTTATTCCTTATGAACTGGCACACAGTAGGGTTTTATTCCTTATGAACTGGCACACAGTAGGGTTTTATTCCTTATGAACTGGCACACAGTAGGGTTTTATTCATTAGGAACTGGCACACAGTAGGGTTTAATTCCTTATGAACTGGCACACAGTAGGGTTTTATTCCTTATGAACTGGCACACAGTAGGGTTTTATTCCTTATGAACTGGCACACAGTAGGGTTTTATTCCTTATGAACTGGCACACAGTAGGGTTTTATTCCTTATGAACTGGCACACAGTAGGGTTTTATTCCTTATGAACTGGCACACAGTAGGGTTTTATTCCTTATGAACTGGCACACAGTAGGGTTTTATTCCTTATGAACTGGCACACAGTAGGGTTTTATTCCTTATGAACTGGCACACAGTAGGGTTTTATTCCTTATGAACTGGCACACAGTAGGGTTTTATTCCTTATGAACTGGCACACAGTAGGGTTTTATTCCTTATGAACTGGCACACAGTAGGGTTTTATTCCTTATGAACTGGCACACAGTAGGGTTTTATTCCTTATGAACTGGCACACAGTAGGGTTTTATTCCTTATGAACTGGCACACAGTAGGGTTTTATTCCTTATGAACTGGCACACAGTAGGGTTTTATTCCTTATGAACTGGCACACAGTAGGGTTTTATTCCTTATGAACTGGCACACAGTAGGGTTTTATTCCTTATGAACTGGCACACAGTAGGGTTTTATTCCTTATGAACTGGCACACAGTAGGGTTTTATTCCTTATGAACTGGCACACAGTAGGGTTTTATTCCTTATGAACTGGCTCTGAACAGGGTCTTTATGCCAGTGTAAGAGTAGAGGGTAAATGTACTATACAGTATAATACCAATATATATGCCAAAGCGACTTATTTTCCATCTGGGCGTCCCCAGAAGGAATCGAACCCAATGTGCTGCCGTTGCAAGCGCCACGCTCTTCTTACTGAGCTGCAGTTGTCAGTCTATCGTCAACGGAGAAAGGCACAAGTCCATCAGAGCTACTTTGCCTGCAGGCAGATAATTGGTACTTGTGTACTTTTGATTAGACACAGACGCACCAAGCACTCTCTTACTCACGCTGACCCACACACCTGTACACACTTCTTCAACCTACACACACACGGACACACACACTTCAACACCACCGTTGCCATGGCAACTTGGATCATTGACCCCCCCCCCCACACTAATACAGTGGCATCAAAGCCCTCCATTCTTTTCAACCGCCACCGGCCTCCTCTGGTTGGCTCATCTCGTCGCCACGGTGATGGTTCTGTTCCGAGACCCTTTAATTCACGCAGCCGTCCGTCCACTGTCACATCAAAGAGCCCTTTATTCTTCTAATGGAGGTATGATGCTGAGCTCCCAAAGAGGAGGACAGAAATAAAGGTTTAAATGGAATTATATTGGGATCTGAGTCTAGGAGGGAGAAGGGATGGGGTCTGTTTTCACTTGTAACGGTGTGTAGGGCCGTGTGTGTGTTGTTTCCCCAGCAGCCGTCATGATAGGGTCAGTTATGAGGACCATGGTAGGGTCAGTTATGAGGATCATGGTACGGTCAGTTATGAGGACCATGGTAGGGTCAGTTATGAGGTTCATGGTAGGGTCAGTTATGAGGACCATGTTAGGGTCAGTTATGAGGTTCATGGTGTTGTCAAGTATGAGGTCCATGGTAGGGTCAGTTATGAGGATCATGGTAGGGTCAGGTATGAGGATCATGGTAGGGTCAGGTATGAGGTTTATGGTAGGGTCAGTTATGAGGTCCATGGTAGGGTCAATTATGAGGATCATGGTAGGGTCAGTTATGAGGATCATGGTGCTGTCAGGTACGAGGACCATGGTAGGGTCAGGTATGAGGACCAGGTATGAGTTTCATGGCAGGGTCAGGTATGAGGATCATGGTAGGGTCAGGTATAAGGACCATGGTAGGGTCAGTTATGAGGATCATGGTGTTGTCAGGTATGAGGATCATGGTAGGGTCAGGTATGGTGATCATGGTGTTGTCAGTTATGAGGACCATGGTAGGGTCAGTTATGAGGACCATGGTAGGGTCAGGTATGAGGACCATGGTAGGGTCAGGTATGAGGACCATGGTAGGGTCAGGTAAGAGAACCATGGTATGGTCAGGTATGAGGACCATGGTAGGGTTAGGTATGGTGAAAATGGTGTTGTCTGGCATGAGGACCATGGTAGGGTCAGGTATGAGGACCAGGTACGAGGACCAGGGTAGTATCAGCTATGAGGACCATAGTAGGGTCGGGTATGAGGATCATGGTGTTGTCAGGTATGAGGTTCATGGTGTTGTCAGGTATGAGGTCCATGGTAGGATCAGTTATGAGGATCATGGTAGGGTCAGGTATGAGGATCATGGTAGGGTCAGGTATGAGGTTCATGGTGTTGTCAGGTATGAGGTCCATGGTAGGATCACTTATGAGGATCATGGTAGGGTCAGGTATGAGGATCATGGTAGGGTCAGGTATGAGGATCATGGTAGGATCAGGAATGGTGATCATGGTAGGGTCAGGTATGAGGATCATGGTAGGGTCAGGTATGAGGTTTATGGTAGGGTCAGTTATGAGGACCATGGTAGGGTCAGTTATGAGGTTCATGGTGTTGTCAGGTATGAGGTCCATGGTAGGGTCAGTTATGAGGATCATGGTAGGGTCAGTTATGAGGATCATGGTGCTGTCAGGTACGAGGACCATGTTAGGGTCAGGTATGAGGACCAGGTATGAGTTTCATGGCAGGGTCAGGTATGAGGATCATGGTAGGGTCAGGTATAAGGACCATGGTAGGGTCAGTTATGAGGATCATGGTAGGGTCAGGTATGAGGATCATGATGTTGTCAGGTATGAGGATCATGGTAGGGTCAGGTATTGTGATCATGGTGTTGTCAGGTATGAGGACCATGGTAGGGTCAGTTATGAGGACCATGGTAGGGTCAGGTATGAGGACCAGGTATGAGTTTCATGGCAGGGTCAGGTATGAGGATCATGGTAGGGTCAGGTATAAGGACCATGGTAGGGTCAGTTATGAGGATCATGGTAGGGTCAGGTATGAGGATCATGATGTTGTCAGGTATGAGGATCATGGTAGGGTCAGGTATTGTGATCATGGTGTTGTCAGGTATGAGGACCATGGTAGGGTCAGTTATGAGGACCATGGTAGGGTCAGGTATGAGGACCATGGTAGGGTCAGGTATGAGGACCATGGTAGGGTCAGGTATGAGGACCATGGTAGGGTTAGGTATGGTGATCATGGTGTTGTCTGGTATGAGGACCATGGTAGGCTCAGGTATGAGGACCAGGTACGAGGATCATGGTAGGGTCTGGTATGAGGACCATGGTAGGGTCAGTTATGAGGATCATGGTAGGATCAGGTAAGAGGACCATGGTAGGGTTAGGTATGGTGAAAATGGTGTTGTCAGGTATGACAACCATGGTAGGTTCAGGTATGAGGATCATGGAAGGGTCTGGACAGCTCAGATAGGCCCAGGACAGCTCAGACAGGCCCAGGATAGCTCAGACAGGCCCAGGACAGCTCAGACAGACGCAGGACCCAGGACAGCTCAGACAAGCCCAGAACAGCTCAGACAGACCCAGGACATCTCAGACAGACGCAGGACCCCGGACAGCTCAGACAAGCCCAGGACAGCTCAGACAGGCCCAGGACAGCTCAGACAGTTGCAGGGCCCAGGACAGCTCAGACATGCCCAGAATAGCTTAGACAGGCCCAGGACAGCTCAGACATGCCCAGGACAGCTCAGACAGGCCCAGGACCCAGGACAGCTCAGACATGCCCATGATAGCTCAGACAAGCCCAGGACAGCTCATACAGACCCAGGACAGCTCAGACAGGCCCAGGACAGCTCAGACAGGCCCAGGACAGCTCAGACAGACCCAGGACAGCTCAGACAGGCCCAGGACAGCTCAGACAGGCCCAGGACAGCTCAGACAGGCCCAGGACAGCTCAGACAGGCCCAGGACAGCTCAGACAGGCCCAGGACAGCTCAGACAGTCGCAGGGCCCAGGACAGCTCAGACAAGCCCAGGACAGCTCAGACAGGCCCAGGACAGCTCAGACAGTCGCAGGGCCCAGGACAGCTCAGACAGGCCCAGGACAGCTCAGACAGTCGCAGGGCCCAGGACAGCTCAGACAGGCCCAGGACAGCTCAGACAGGCCCAGGACAGCTCAGACAGTCGCAGGGCCCAGGACAGCTCAGACAGACACAGGGCCCAGGACAGCTCAGGGCCCAGGACAGCTTAGACAGACCCTGGGCCCAGGACAGCTCAGGCAGGCCCAGGACAGCTCAGACAGACACAGAGCCCAGGACAGCTCAGGGCCCAGGACAGCTCAGACAGGCCCAGGATCCAGGACAGCTCAGACAGGCCCAGGACAGCTCAGACAGGCCCAGACAGCTCAGACAGGCCCAGGACAGCTCAGACAAGCCCAGAACAGCTCAGACAGACCCAAGACATCTCAGACAGACACAGTGCCCAGGACAGCTCAAACAAGCCCAGGACAGCTCAGACAAGCCAAGGATAGCTCAGACAAGCCCAGGACAGCTCAGACAAGCCCAGGACAGCTCAGACAGGCCCAGGATAGCTAAGACATGCCCAGGACAGCTCAGACATGCCCAGGATAGCTCAGACAGGCCCAGGACCCAGGACAGCTTAGACATGCCCAGGGTAGCTCAGACAGGCCCAGGACAGTTCAGACAGGCCCAGGATAGCTCAGACAGGCCCAGGACAGCTCAGACATGCTCAGGATAACTCAGACAGGCCCAGGACCCAGGACAGCTCAGACATGCCCAGAATACTTAGACAGGCCCAGGACAGCTCAGACATTCCCAGGACAGCTCAGACAGGCCCAGGAACCAGGACAGCTCAGACATGCCCAGGATAGCTCAGACAAGCCCAGGACAGCTCATACAGACCCAGGACAGCTCAGACAGAACCAGGACAGCTCAGACAGGCCCAGGACAGCTCAGACAGTTGCAGGGCCCAGGACAGCTCAGACATGCCCAGAATAGCTTATACAGGCCCAGGACAGCTCAGACATGCCCAGGACAGCTCAGACAGAACCAGGACCCAGGACAGCTCAGACATGCCCAGGATAGCTCAGACAAGCCCAGGACAGCTCATACAGACCCAGGACAGCTCAGACAGGCCCAGGACAGCTCAGACAGGCCCAGGACAGCTCAGACAGACCCAGGACAGCTCAGACAGGCCCAGGACAGCTCAGACAGGCCCAGGACAGCTCAGACAGGCCCAGGACAGCTCAGACAGGCCCAGGACAGCTCAGACAGGCCCAGTACAGCTCAGACAGTCGCAGGGCCCAGGACAGCTCAGACAAGCCCAGGACAGCTCAGACAGGCCCAGGACAGCTCAGACAGTCGCAGGGCCCAGGACAGCTCAGACAGGCCCAGGACAGCTCAGACAGTCGCAGGGCCCAGGACAGCTCAGACAGGCCCAGGACAGCTCAGACAGGCCCAGGACAGCTCAGACAGTCGCAGGGCCCAGGACAGCTCAGACAGACACAGGGCCCAGGACAGCTCAGGGCCCAGGACAGCTTAGGCAGACCCTGGGCCCAGGACAGCTCAGACAGGCCCAGGACAGCTCAGACAGACACAGAGCCCAGGACAGCTCAGGGCCCAGGACAGCTCAGACAGGCCCAGGATCCAGGACAGCTCAGACAGGCCCAGGACAGCTCAGACAGGCCCAGGACAGCTCAGACAAGCACAGAACAGCTCGGACAGACCCAGGACATCTCAGACAGACGCAGGGCCCAGGACAGCTCAGACAGACGCAGGGCCCAGGACAGCTCAGACAAGCCCAGGACAGCTCAGACAAGCCAAGGACAGCTCAGACAAGCCCAGGACAGCTCAGACAAGCCCAGGATAGCTCAGACAGGCCCAGGATAGCTCAGACATGCCCAGGACAGCTCAGACAGGCCCAGGACATCTTAGACAGGCCCAGGATAGTTCAGACAGGCCCAGGACCCAGGACAGCTCAGACAAGCCCAGGACAGCTCAGACAGGCCCAGGACAGCTCATACAGACCCAGGACAGCTCAGACAGGCCCAGGACAGCTCAGACAAGCCCAGGACAGCTCAGACAGGCCCAGGAACCAGGACAGCTCAGACAAGCCCAGGACAGCTCAGACAGGCCCAGAACAGCTCAGACAGGCCCAGGACAGCTCAGACAGACCCAGGACAGCTCAGACAGGCCCAGGACAGCTCAGACAGACCCAGGACAGCTCAGACACGCCCAGGACAGCTCAGACAGGCCCAGGACAGCTTAGGCAGACCCTGGGCCCAGGACAGCTCAGACAGGCCCAGGACAGCTCAGACAGACACAGAGCCCAGGACAGCTCAGGGCCCAGGACAGCTCAGACAGGCCCAGGATCCAGGACAGCTCAGACAGGCCCAGGACTGCTCAGACAGGCCCAGGACAGCTCAGACAAGCACAGAACAGCTCGGACAGACCCAGGACATCTCAGACAGACGCAGGGCCCAGGACAGCTCAGACAGACGCAGGGCCCAGGACAGCTCAGACAAGCCCAGGACAGCTCAGACAAGCCAAGGACAGCTCAGACAAGCCCAGGACAGCTCAGACAAGCCCAGGATAGCTCAGACAGGCCCAGGATAGCTCAGACATGCCCAGGACAGCTCAGACAGGCCCAGGACATCTTAGACAGGCCCAGGATAGTTCAGACAGGCCCAGGACCCAGGACAGCTCAGACATGCCCAGGACAGCTCACACATGCCAAGGACAGCTCAGACATACCCACGACAGCTCAGACAGGCCCAGGACAGCTCAGACAAGCCCAGGACAGCTCAGACAGGCCCAGGAACCAGGACAGCTCAGACAAGCCCAGGACAGCTCAGACAGGCCCAGAACAGCTCAGACAGGCCCAGGACAGCTCAGACAGACCCAGGACAGCTCAGACAGGCCCAGGACAGCTCAGACAGACCCAGGACAGCTCAGACACGCCCAGGACAGCTCAGACAGGCCCAGGATAGCTCAGACAGGCCCAGGACCCAGGACAGCTCAGACAAGCCCAGGACAGCTCAGACAGGCCCAGGACAGCTCAGACAGTCGCAGGGCCCAGGACAGCTCAGACAGGCCCAGGACAGCTCAGACAGTCGCAGGGCCCAGGACAGCTCAGACAGGCCCAGGACAGCTCAGACAGGCCCAGGACAGCTCAGACAGACCCAGGACAGCTCAGACAGGCCCAGGACAGCTCAGACAGGCCCAGGACAGCTCAGACAGGCCCAGGACAGCTCAGACAGGCCCAGGACAGCTCAGACAGGCCCAGTACAGCTCAGACAGTCGCAGGGCCCAGGACAGCTCAGACAAGCCCAGGACAGCTCAGACAGGCCCAGGACAGCTCAGACAGTCGCAGGGCCCAGGACAGCTCAGACAGGCCCAGGACAGCTCAGACAGTCGCAGGGCCCAGGACAGCTCAGACAGGCCCAGGACAGCTCAGACAGGCCCAGGACAGCTCAGACAGTCGCAGGGCCCAGGACAGCTCAGACAGACACAGGGCCCAGGACAGCTCAGGGCCCAGGACAGCTTAGGCAGACCCTGGGCCCAGGACAGCTCAGACAGGCCCAGGACAGCTCAGACAGACACAGAGCCCAGGACAGCTCAGGGCCCAGGACAGCTCAGACAGGCCCAGGATCCAGGACAGCTCAGACAGGCCCAGGACTGCTCAGACAGGCCCAGGACAGCTCAGACAAGCACAGAACAGCTCGGACAGACCCAGGACATCTCAGACAGACGCAGGGCCCAGGACAGCTCAGACAGACGCAGGGCCCAGGACAGCTCAGACAAGCCCAGGACAGCTCAGACAAGCCAAGGACAGCTCAGACAAGCCCAGGACAGCTCAGACAAGCCCAGGATAGCTCAGACAGGCCCAGGATAGCTCAGACATGCCCAGGACAGCTCAGACAGGCCCAGGACATCTTAGACAGGCCCAGGATAGTTCAGACAGGCCCAGGACCCAGGACAGCTCAGACAAGCCCAGGACAGCTCAGACAGGCCCAGGACAGCTCATACAGACCCAGGACAGCTCAGACAGGCCCAGGACAGCTCAGACAAGCCCAGGACAGCTCAGACAGGCCCAGGAACCAGGACAGCTCAGACAAGCCCAGGACAGCTCAGACAGGCCCAGAACAGCTCAGACAGGCCCAGGACAGCTCAGACAGACCCAGGACAGCTCAGACAGGCCCAGGACAGCTCAGACAGACCCAGGACAGCTCAGACACGCCCAGGACAGCTCAGACAGGCCCAGGACAGCTTAGGCAGACCCTGGGCCCAGGACAGCTCAGACAGGCCCAGGACAGCTCAGACAGACACAGAGCCCAGGACAGCTCAGGGCCCAGGACAGCTCAGACAGGCCCAGGATCCAGGACAGCTCAGACAGGCCCAGGACTGCTCAGACAGGCCCAGGACAGCTCAGACAAGCACAGAACAGCTCGGACAGACCCAGGACATCTCAGACAGACGCAGGGCCCAGGACAGCTCAGACAGACGCAGGGCCCAGGACAGCTCAGACAAGCCCAGGACAGCTCAGACAAGCCAAGGACAGCTCAGACAAGCCCAGGACAGCTCAGACAAGCCCAGGATAGCTCAGACAGGCCCAGGATACCTCAGACATGCCCAGGACAGCTCAGACAGGCCCAGGACATCTTAGACAGGCCCAGGATAGTTCAGACAGGCCCAGGACCCAGGACAGCTCAGACAAGCCCAGGACAGCTCAGACAGGCCCAGGACAGCTCAGACAGACCCAGGACAGCTCAGACAGGCCCAGGACAGCTCAGACAGGCCCAGGACAGCTCAGACAGGCCCAGGAACCAGGACAGCTCAGACAAGCCCAGGACAGCTCAGACAGGCCCAGAACAGCTCAGACAGGCCCAGGACAGCTCAGACAGACCCAGGACAGCTCAGACAGGCCCAGGACAGCTCAGACAGACCCAGGACAGCTCAGACACGCCCAGGACAGCTCAGACAGGCCCAGGATAGCTCAGACAGGCCCAGGACCCAGGACAGCTCAGACAAGCCCAGGATAGCTCAGACAGCTCCAGGACAGCTCAGACAGATCCAGGACAGCTCAGACAGGCCCAGGACAGCTCAGACAGACCCAGGACAGCTCAGACAGGCCCAGGACAGCTCAGACAGGCCCAGGACAGCTCAGACAGGCCCAGGACAGCTCAGACAGGCCCAGGACAGCTCAGACAGGCCCAGGACAGCTCAGACAGTCGCAGGGCCCAGGACAGCTCAGACAAGCCCAGGACAGCTCAGACAGGCCCAGGACAGCTCAGACAGTCGCAGGGCCCAGGACAGCTCAGACAGGCCCAGGACAGCTCAGACAGTCGCAGGGCCCAGGACAGCTCAGACAGACACAGGGCCCAGGACAGCTCAGGGCCCAGGACAGCTTAGACAGACCCTGGGCCCAGGACAGCTCAGGCAGGCCCAGGACAGCTCAGACAGACACAGAGCCCAGGACAGCTCAGGGCCCAGGACAGCTCAGACAGGCCCAGGATCCAGGACAGCTCAGACAGGCCCAGGACAGCTCAGACAGGCCCAGACAGCTCAGACAGGCCCAGGACAGCTCAGACAAGCCCAGAACAGCTCAGACAGACCCAAGACATCTCAGACAGACGCAGTGCCCAGGACAGCTCAAACAAGCCCAGGACAGCTCAGACAAGCCAAGGATAGCTCAGACAAGCCCAGGACAGCTCAGACAAGCCCAGGACAGCTCAGACAGGCCCAGGATAGCTAAGACATGCCCAGGACAGCTCAGACATGCCCAGGATAGCTCAGACAGGCCCAGGACCCAGGACAGCTTAGACATGCCCAGGGTAGCTCAGACAGGCCCAGGACAGTTCAGACAGGCCCAGGATAGCTCAGACAGGCCCAGGACAGCTCAGACATGCTCAGGATAACTCAGACAGGCCCAGGACCCAGGACAGCTCAGACATGCCCAGAATACTTAGACAGGCCCAGGACAGCTCAGACATTCCCAGGACAGCTCAGACAGGCCCAGGAACCAGGACAGCTCAGACATGCCCAGGATAGCTCAGACAAGCCCAGGACAGCTCATACAGACCCAGGACAGCTCAGACAGAACCAGGACAGCTCAGACAGGCCCAGGACAGCTCAGACAGGCGCAGGGCCCAGGACAGCTCAGACATGCCCAGAATAGCTTATACAGGCCCAGGACAGCTCAGACATGCCCAGGACAGCTCAGACAGGCCCAGGACCCAGGACAGCTCAGACATGCCCAGGACAGCTCAGACAAGCCCAGGACAGCTCATACAGACCCAGGACAGCTCAGACAGGCCCAGGACAGCTCAGACAGGCCCAGGACAGCTCAGACAGACCCAGGACAGCTCAGACAGGCCCAGGACAGCTCAGACAGGCCCAGGACAGCTCAGACAGGCCCAGGACAGCTCAGACAGGCCCAGGACCGCTCAGACAGGCCCAGTACAGCTCATACAGCCGCAGGGCCCAGGACAGCTCAGACAAGCCCAGGACAGCTCAGACAGGCCCAGGACAGCTCAGACAGTCGCAGGGCCCAGGACAGCTCAGACAGGCCCAGGACAGCTCAGACAGTCGCAGGGCCCAGGACAGCTCAGACAGGCCCAGGACAGCTCAGACAGGCCCAGGACAGCTCAGACAGTCGCAGGGCCCAGGACAGCTCAGACAGACACAGGGCCCGGGACAGCTCAGGGCCCAGGACAGCTTAGGCAGACCCTGGGCCCAGGACAGCTCAGACAGGCCCAGGACAGCTCAGACAGACACAGAGCCCAGGACAGCTCAGGGCCCAGGACAGCTCAGACAGGCCCAGGATCCAGGACAGCTCAGACAGGCCCAGGACTGCTCAGACAGGCCCAGGACAGCTCAGACAAGCACAGAACAGCTCGGACAGACCCAGGACATCTCAGACAGACGCAGGGCCCAGGACAGCTCAGACAGACGCAGGGCCCAGGACAGCTCAGACAAGCCCAGGACAGCTCAGACAAGCCAAGGACAGCTCAGACAAGCCCAGGACAGCTCAGACAAGCCCAGGATAGCTCAGACAGGCCCAGGATAGCTCAGACATGCCCAGGACAGCTCAGACAGGCCCAGGACATCTTAGACAGGCCCAGGATAGTTCAGACAGGCCCAGGACCCAGGACAGCTCAGACAAGCCCAGGACAGCTCAGACAGGCCCAGGACAGCTCATACAGACCCAGGACAGCTCAGACAGGCCCAGGACAGCTCAGACAAGCCCAGGACAGCTCAGACAGGCCCAGGAACCAGGACAGCTCAGACAAGCCCAGGACAGCTCAGACAGGCCCAGAACAGCTCAGACAGGCCCAGGACAGCTCAGACAGACCCAGGACAGCTCAGACAGGCCCAGGACAGCTCAGACAGACCCAGGACAGCTCAGACACGCCCAGGACAGCTCAGACAGGCCCAGGATAGCTCAGACAGGCCCAGGACCCAGGACAGCTCAGACAAGCCCAGGATAGCTCAGACAGCTCCAGGACAGCTCAGACAGATCCAGGACAGCTCAGACAGGCCCAGGACAGCTCAGACAGGCCCAGGACAGCTCAGACAGTCGCAGGGCCCAGGACAGCTCAGACAAGCCCAGGATAGCTCAGACAGGCCCAGGACAGCTCAGACAGGCCCAGGACAGCTCAGACAGGCCCAGGACAGCTCAGACAGACCCAGGACAGCTCAGACAGGCCCAGGACAGCTCAGACAGTCGCAGGACAGCTCAGACAGTCGCAGGGCCCAGGACAGCTCAGACAAGCCCAGGACATCTCAGACAGGCCCAGGACAGCTCAGACAGTCGCAGGGCCCAGGACAGCTCAGACAGGCCCAGGGCCCAGGACAGCTCAGACAGTCGCAGGGCCCAGGACAGCTCAGACAGGCCCAGGGCCCAGGACAGCTCAGACAGGCCCAGGACTGCTCAGACAGAGAAAGAGACAGATAAACCAATCAACGCCTGATATTGGCCTTCAAGTTCTCAGCGTGAAGGATCAATATTCAGCTGTTGTAGGAAATTGTGTAATTTCTGTTATTTTACTGTTTGAGTCTGAACAGAACAGAGTTGATGATACAAACAGAGAATTATCCGTTTGACAATATTTCACACCAATATGGAGACTTGATGTTTTCCTATATTGTTTGAGCTGTTTGAGAAAACAGACTGGAAATCAAACCAAAATATAGACACAAACTAAATCAAGATATGCTACGAATAGCACTACTAACAGTTGAGATTTACTATAGAGGGTCTGTCAACTGTTACTATGAAGTTCACGTGTAACTACACATGAGCATTTCCTGCTTTTTAATCATCTCTCATGATCAGTGTCTGAAAACCATCAACATTGTCTCATTAGAATATGTCAAACCTAAGAGTTCCCCTTTGGGGGGGTACAGGCGGTGTGTCTCTCATGCAGGGGGTCTGAGGGGGTATGGTGGGGTGGCTAGCGTGTGTGTGTGTCCCTCTGTGTGTGTGCGTGTTTGTGTGAGGAGGTCACAGAGGGACTGGGGATGAGACATTCAGATGTTACATCCCTGTGTCCTTTTCAATCCAATCAGATGCAGTCTGATTGTCTCTCAGACCAACGATTTGACTCCTCAATCAATTAGTGGCATGCAATCAGCTGGCCACTGAAACCGTCGCTGACACACACACACACTCACAGACACACAGACAGACAGACACACACACATACACACACACACAGTGGCTTTGGCATCATTAAAACTGAAGACTTATCTTTATCAAAAATTCTTTTTCATTATTATTACGTGATTAAACTACTTAATCATGTAACTGTAATTAACTAGGAAGTCGGGGAACCAAGGAAAATATTCAGATTACAAAGTTATAATTTTCCTAATATAACTTTCAGATATTTTAATATCTGATCAATTAGTCTTCTGATGAATTAATTATTATTTACCTCACGTTAGTCTCATTCCAAATGTTGTAAATTGTTGGTTATCTGCACAAACCCAGTCTTCACTATGAATCATCCATACATCAATTGTCTTAAATCATTTATTTACTAACTAAGTGGCGTGTCTTTGGCTATGCCGGATTATGTGATATGACTTGTTATTCTATAAAATAATTTCCCCGTAATTAATATCATCTGATTGAGCTAATCATGTAAATGTTATTTACTAGAGAGTCGGGCACAAATAAATAATATTTATAGAGCTGTTGTCTTCCGAATAAACTCTTAAAGATCTTGTGATATTTTACATCAATAGCAGTCAATATCAATTGTCATCTTAATTCAGTCTCATCTGAAAGTTGTAAATTATTTTATCTGCACGAACCCTGGCTAACAAGTTGAATCAGCAATACAAAATTGGGTTTCATTATTGATTTACTAAATACCTAACTAATTACACACAATTAATCATAACTTGATTACAAATTACGCCATAAAGGAAAACGTCCCTTGCAGGCGGAACAGATATGACAGCTGGTTACACAAAGGAAAAGGGGCTGGGTTGAGTGAAGGAGCGGGAAGACTGAGGAACAAAATGAGAAGCTGTGCTATCGTAAATACAGTATCTTATGCATTCTAAATTACCGCCCATTTGGAAAAGGAAAATGCAATAAATATTTACTCTGAGCTGCGCTTCGGTAGGTTGGTGGTAGATGGAAGACCGTGTTGCCAAACCGAGTCCTCTGTCCTTTGAAGAATGTCTCTGGTTGTCAATTGGATACGTTGTAGTAATGTCATTGTGTGGTAGACGGGATGCTCTGTCTGTTCTTTCCTAACCTGCGTTTGCAGCTGCTGTTGCTAACTCAACGGCTAGGAGGTATCACTTCTGTAGTGAATAAGAGTTCAAAGTTCATACCATTCGCAACCAAAGCTCATGCTGATGTTGGCTTCATTTTGTAGTTATTATCTGAACCATTCTGACATAGGACCGTCGTCCTCATGTCCTCGGAACAGGATGTTCTATCGTCATCAAGGGCTTATATAGGAAGGGAGAAAAGGGGTGTGCTTCATAGTTTACAACCTCTGTCTCTTCGTGTGTGCGGGCCACTGAGTGAGCAGTAATATCTTATGAAAACCCACATCTCACATTTTAGAAGCTAAAATCACATTTCCTCCCATCACAAATAATTTCATATTCAAACATTTAAATTGAACAACAATTCCATGTGAATCCGATAACTCTGATGTGTAGACTTTCCACTGGCGAGTTTAATTTCAACCAATCGATAGGTCGAAATAACCTTACGACTTTCGGTCAGCCAAGATTTTTTGGGGTTGGTGATTTTGATTTCCTTTAAACAGCTACTAATCTAGTTACACCGTCTGGGTTTTTCTCTCTCAGGTGCTGGAATGTATTAAAGTCAGTGAGGACACCACCACCTCATCCAGTCGTATCTTCGTCAAGATCTTGTTTCAGGAGCTCTGTGCCTATATGGGACTTCCCAGGCTCAATGAACGACTCAAGGATATGTTAGTCAATCTAGTCTTTTCCTCATCCACTGTAAACTAATATATTACCTGAGGATGTTGATATTTGTAGTCCGGCTCTGTTTTTCTTTATTGCCCCTGAAAGAAAAAATAAAGTTGAATTAATTTAACTGAATGGAAAATTACCTTTTTTCTCCTTTTGTTCTGCTTCTATGTCATCTTATCATTGATGAGAATGTCTCAGATGACATCATATAACATCCGAACTGACATCATATTCATTAAGAACCACCGCATATGTTCAATTGGTCGGATTACCAGAATACAGTTCATTTTCCCCCACCTTCTGATGTTCCCAGAATCTCTATATTAACCAAGGGTTTTGCAAATGTAACATCAGTAGGGTAGAGAGAGGAAAAAGAATATTTATGACTGTCATTAACCTACCCCCCAGGCCAATGTCATGACATAAGTAATTCACAGAAATGCATAAGCAAACACTAGATAGTTACAAGGAAATGATAGTAGTAGATAGTTACAAGGAAATGAGCGTAGTTTCCCTAGTGGGATAAACCGGCTTCGCGGCTTGGTGTACAAAAGGGAAGTGGGGGTCGACTGAGATGAGACAACACACAGTTGATAATTATAACAATTGAAATGTTAATCCTTTTCACATGAACGCCCACTCATTCAGGAATAATTGCAATCAATATAGTGTGTTGTCGGGATCTCTGTTGAAAAGAGATTGTTTCTGTTGGAGAGTTTGTCCGCCCTCTCTCTCTCTCTGCCGTGGCTAGAATGTATAGTTCAGAGTGACACTCATTCATGTCGTTGTAGAATGGATGTTTTGACGGTTGTCGGTCTTCGCGTTCAATGATACCGAATTCCTAGCTGCAGACTAGTAATTAATATCAAAGACTTGTTCTTTTTCTGTCTGTATGGATAGTCTAAGAGTTTAATCATTTTTATTTATTTATTTTACCTTTATTTAACCAGGCAAGTCAGTTAAGAACAAATTCTTATTTTCAATGACGGCCTGGGAACAGTGGGTTAACTGCCTGTTCAGGGGCAGAACGACAGATTTGTACCTTGTCAGCTCGGGGGTTTGAACTCGCAACCTTCCGGTTACTAGTCCAACCAGACCAGCTTACCTCGATAACGAGAGGGCCAAGGTTTGAGAGGAGACTAGGCTACCCTGCCGCCCCTCATGTGGTATGGTTAAAAGATTCAGCCATCTACTCAAACCTTAGCTTATACTCAGGTTTATGGTCTCTACTTAAACCTTGGCCTTCTCGTGGTAAGCTGGTCTGCAACCTTTAGCCATCTCGTAATTGAGGTGAACTCGGTCTCCTCTCAAACCTTGGCCCTCTCGTTATCGAGGTAAGCTGGTCTGGTGATAGAAAACCCAGGTGGGGGTTTTATTCGGAAGAGCAGAAAAGGCCTGTCCCAGGATGCCCGACCATAACTGTGCTCATGGGCGGTCGTCTGATTTAGTTAAACTCCAAAGGGAATTGGAGTTTCCTTCATTAAACAGTCCAAAATCACATTAAACAATTTCACAAACAGTATCATCCACACTCATTCACCTTATACAACACTTAGATGTAAGCCTAATATCTGAGGCTATTGTATAAACAGCGTTATGGTAATGTGGTCGTATTGTCTCTCATGAGTTTCACAAAATTGTACCAAACGGACCAGTTTGTAGCTGGATTCTTCATCGATCTTTTATATGTTCTCCAGAACATAAATACTGTTTGGACCTCCTGTTCTGTGAGGTGGAAAAAAATCCTTTGTTCTCTCTATGAAAACTCACTCGATCTCTATACAGTGGCCATGAGGAGATAATCTGTTCCAGGAATTTACGACCTGAGGTCCCAGCAGCCTGAGTGTAGGAGACAGAGAGTGGGGGAAGGTGCTCGCTGTACCCAAAGAGGGCAGCGTCATGACAATAGGTATATAACCTAATAACATTACACTATAGGTATATAACCTAATAACATTACACTATAGGTATATAACCTAATAACATTACACTATAGGTATATAACCTAATAACATTAGGTATATAACCTAATAACATTACACTATAGGTATATAACCTAATAACATTACACTATAGGTATATAACCTAATAACATTACACTATAGGTATATAATCTAATAACATTACACTATAGGTATATAACCTAATAACATTACACTATAGGTATATAATCAATAACATTAGGTATATAACCTAATAACATTACACTACTGGTATATAACCTAATAACATTACACTACTGGTATATAACCTAATAACATGACACTATAGGTATATAACCAATAACATTAGGTATATAACCTAATAACATTACACTATAGGTATATAACCTAATAACATGACACTATAGGTATATAACCTAATAACATTACACTATAGGTATATAACCTAATAACATTACACTATTGGCATATAATATAATAACATTACACTATAGGTATATAACCTAATAACATGACACTACTGGTATATAACCTAATAACATTACACTATAGGTATATAACCTAATAACATTAGGTATATAACCTAATAACATTAGGTATATAACCTAATAACATTACACTACTGGTATATAACCTAATAACATTACACTATAGGTATATAACCTAATAACATTACACTATAGGTATATAACCTAATAACATTACACTACTGGTATATAACCTAATAACATTACACTATAGGTATATAACCTAATAACATTAGGTATATAACCTAATAACATTACACTACTGGTATATAATCTAATAACATTACACTATAGGTATATAACCTAATAACATTACACTATAGGTATATAACCTAATAACATTACACTACTGGTATATAACCTAATAACATGACACTACTGGTATATAACCTAATAACATTAGGTATATAACCTAATAACATTACACTATAGGTATATAACCTAATAACATTAGGTATATAACCTAATAACATTACACTACTGGTATATAACCTAATAACATGACACTATAGGTATATAACCTAATAACATGACACTATAGGTATATAACCTAATAACATTACACTATAGGTATATAACCTAATAACATTACACTATAGGTATATAACCTAATAACATTACACTATAGGTATATAACCTAATAACATTACACTATAGGTATATAACCTAATAACATGACACTACTGGTATATAATCTAATAACATTACACTATAGGTATATAACCTAATAACATTACACTATAGGTATATAACCTAATAACATGACACTACTGGTATATAACCTAATAACATTACACTATAGGTATATAACCTAATAACATGACACTACTGGTATATAACCTAATAACATTACACTATAGGTATATAACCAATAACATTAGGTATATAACCTAATAACATTACTCTATTGGTATATAATCTAATAACATTACACTACTGGTATATAATCTAATAACATGACACTATAGGTATATAACCAATAACATTAGGTATATAACCTAATAACATTACACTATAGGTATATAACCTAATAACATGACACTATAGGTATATAACCTAATATCATGACACTACTGGTATATAACCTAATAACATGACACTATAGGTATATAACCTAATAACATGACACTATTGGTATATAACCTAATAACATTACACTATAGGTATATAACCTAATAACATTACACTATAGGTATATAACCTAATAACATGACACTATAGGTATATAACCTAATAACGTTACACTATAGGTATATAACCTAATAACATTAGGTATATAACCTAATAACATGACACTATTGGTATATAACCTAATAACATTAGGTATATAACCTAATAACATTAGGTATATAACCTAATAACATTACACTATAGGTATATAACCTAATAACATGACACTATAGGTATATAACCTAATAACATTACACTACTGGTATATAACCTAATAACATTACACTATTGGTATATAACCTAATAACATTACACTATTGGTATATAACCTAATAACATTACACTACTGGTATATAACCTAATAACATGACACTATAGGTATATAACCTAATAACATTAGGTATATAACCTAATAACATTACACTATAGGTATATAATCTAATAACATTACACTACTGGTATATAACCTAATAACATGACACTATAGGTATATAATCAATAACATTACACTATTGGTATATAACCTAATAACATGACACTATAGGTATATAACCTAATAACATTAGGTATATAACCTAATAACATTACACTATAGGTATATAACCTAATAACATGACACTATAGGTATATAACCTAATAACATTAGGTATATAACCTAATAACATTACACTATAGGTATATAACCTCACCTACTAGGTCGCACCATACGGTGCGGAGCGTTCAATATTGTTGCTCGTGGACAAGGAGACCCCAGCTCCGCTAAAGACATTGACAACTTTGTGTCGTTTTCAAGAGATTGTTAAACATCACTTCCAGCAGCATACCACCCTGCATACCACCCTGCATACCACCCTGCATACCACCCTGCATACCACCCTGCATATCACCCTGCATACCACCCTGCATACCACCCTGCATATCACCCTGCATACCACCCTGCATACCACCCTGCATATCACCCTGCATACCACCCTGCATACCACCCTGCATAACACTGCTGGCTTGCTTCTGAAGCTAAGCAGGGTTGGTCCTGGTCAGCAGCGTACCACCCTGCATACCACTGCTGGCTTGCTTCTGAAGCTAAGCAGGGTTGGTCCTGGTCAGCAACATACCACCCTGCATACCACTGCTGGCTTGCTTCTGAAGTTAAGTAGGGTTGGTCCTGGTCAGTCCTTGGATGGGAGACCAGGGCACTGATTGGGGACACTGCCCTGTGTAGGGTGCTGTGTTTCGGATGGGACGTTAAATGGGTGTCCTGACTCTCTGAGGTCATTTATGATCCCATGGCACTGATTGTAAGAGTAGGGGTGTTGACCCCGGTGTCCTGGCTAAATTCCCAGTCTGGCCCTCAAACCATCACGGTCACCTAATAATCCCCAGTTTACAATTGGCTCATTCACCCCCCTCCTCTCCCCTGTAACTATTCCCCAGGTCGTTGCAGTAAATGAGAACGTGTTCTCAGTCAATTTACCTGGTAAAATAACAGATAAATAAAAAAGTTTAAAAAATAAACGTTATGACTATTTGGTTTTCATATCAGCACCTATTGATGTCATCAGAGTTATACAGGAAGTAACATAAAGCTCTTCGTGATCAGTAAACATCTATTGATTATATATTTGTCTGTACATGAGGGTAGCCTGTTCATTTGACTTGTAGCTAGCTAATCAAACAACATGTTTCACGTAGCTTGCTTCATCAGAGATTAGCCTCTTGAAAAGACCTTGACGTCGGCAAGTCCTTGTCCTGGTTGTTCTCAGTCGTACTACTGACTGTCATCTCCACTGTAGACGGCAAGAAAATATAGCCATCTAGTTTATCCCATGAACATTAACTTGTTAACTAGCCTTATTGACGTGCCCTGTTGTCACTTAGCTAGCCAATTTCACGTGGTCCATCAATGTAGCCTATCATGTCGGTCAGCAACAATTGTGTTTAAAAACTCTTTAATACAATGTTGAAAAAGGGGATCGTATTACACTGTGGGAGGAATTTGGTCTATTTAGCACCATGTAACACGTTTCTACCGGTAAATATTATCAGCTAACAGAACATTGGTAAAAATGGTCCCTTCTGCTGCTTGACAGGAAGAGCCCACAAAGGATGGGAAACGAACCTGAACCACTCTTACTTGTCAGGTATAGTTCACTTTTATCCAATTAAGGTTGTGACAATATGGCGTCGGGCTGCCCTCCGGTATCTAAAATTACACAATCCTTTGATGTTTACTGATCACGAAGAGCTTTATGTTACTTCCTGTATAAATCTGATGACAGAGATAACTGTGGGATATCAGAAATGTGGAGTTGAGACTATGCTCTTCAATAGGTGCTGATTTGAAAACCAAATAGTTATAACGTTTATTTCTTACAATCTCTTGAAAACGGTACTCTGTTGTCAGTGGTTTTAGCGGCGCTGGGGGTCCCCCCCCCCCCCCCCCCCCCCCAGCAGGAAAATGCAACTCTCGGCACCGTATTGTGAGATTGTATTGATAAGGACCTATATAGCTTGCGACAGGCTCTCTCTGTTGCAAGCGAGCGAGAAATCAAAACTGAGACCCGCTCAGCTCAGCTCACACACACACACACACACACACACACACACACACGTGCAAACACACACACACACACACATGAATGGACACACCACAAACAGAATCCCCCTCCACACACACATACACACGCACGCACGCACACAGGCACGCACGCACGCACACACACGCACGCACGCATGCACACAGGCACGCACACACACATACACACACACACACACACAGAATCCCCCTACACACACACACACACACACACACACACACACACACACACACACACACACACACACACACACACACACATTGCCTCCAGTGACATTATTATGGTAATCTGTGTGGGAGCGTCCAGGGCTGTTCCAAGTGCAGACTCCTTCAAGCGAAGGAAATGGGATTTTCTCCAGACTGACTCCATCTCATCCACTCATTCCTCCTAGCCTGGTTAACCTGGGTATGCAGCTCAAATGGAGCCCTATTTGCTACATAGTGCACTACATAGGGAATAAGGTGTCATTTGAGACATCTTAGTGGGTTATCTGTGTGGTGGAGGGAGTCTAAAGGGCGAAACAATTAACCTCAGACGGACAGACAGACAGACAGACAGACAGACAGACAGACAGACAGACAGACAAGACAGACAGACCAGACAGACAGACAGACAGACAGACAGACAGACCAGACAGACAGACCAGACAGACAGACAGACAGACCAGACAGACAGACAGACAGACAGACAGACAGACAGACAGACAAGACAGACAAGACAGACAGACAGACAGACCAGACAGACAGACAGACAGACAGACAAGACAGACAGACAGACAGCACGTGGAATTATTATTTCGTTTTGAAAGTTATTATTATTAGGGAGGGAGGGAGGGAGGGGAGGGAGGGAGGGAGGGGGCTGTCAACCTTAAACTAAATAATGTAGTTGTTAGTATTGGAGGGAGGGAGGGAGGGAGGGAGGGAGGGAGGGAGGGAGGGAGGGAGGGAGGGAGGGAGGGAGGGAGGGGGCTGTCAACCTTAGTATTGGAGGAAGGGAGGGAGGGAGGGAGGGAGGGAGGGAGGGAGGGAGGGAGGGAGGGAGGGAGGGAGGGAGGGAGGGAGGGGGCTGTCAACCTTATACTAAATAATGTAGTTGTTAGTATTGGAGGGAGGGAGGGGGCTGTCAACCTTAAACTAAATAATGTAGTTGTTAGTATTGGAGGGAGGGAGGGAGGGAGGGAGGGAGGGAGGGAGGGAGGGAGGGAGGGAGGGAGGGAGGGAGGGAGGGAGGGAGGGAGCTGTCAACCATGGCCCTTCACATCGCAGAGAGGGGGATTGATTAATCTGGCCCGCGTACACCGGGCTATGGCCCTTCACATCGCAGAGAGGGGGATTGATTAATCTGGCCCGCGTACACCGGGCTATGGCCCTTCACATCATCAAGCGAAAGCAGGGAGGGAAGGCAGACTTTTCTCTGTGCAAACACACAATCCTTCTCATTACTACACGTGCTTATTTACATTACTTTTGTTTTGAGACGATTTCGTTTTCAGACCGACCGAGGCACCTAGCTCACACCGGGAGTCAGCCCGGTTCGAATGCAATCAACTTCGGGGGGCGGCAGGGCGGCAGGGTAGCCTAGTGGTTAGAGTGTTGGCCTAGTAACCGAAAGATTGCAAGTTCAAATCCCAGAGCCGACATGGTACAAATCTGTCATTCTGCCCCTGAACAGGCAGTTAACCAGTGTTCCTAGGCCGTCATTAAAAATAAGAATATGTTCTTAACTGACTTGCCTAGTTAAATAAAGGTAAAATAAAAAAATAAAAAATAAAAACTTTCAGCCTGTGCAAAACACACCTACACGGGCGCCACGTGTGATTAAACATCTCAATTAATTCTGGTTACCCAGGTGCACCGTGTGCAGCACAACACTCCCACACTATTTCTTTACTTGTGGATGGCGACTTACAACCATTTTCCAAAGAAGTCAGAAATAGCGTTAAAATGAATCACTAACCTTTGATGATCTTCACCGGATGGCACTCCCAGGACTCCATGTTAGACAATAAATGTGTTTTGTTCAATAAAGTTAATCTTTATGTCCAAATACCTCCTTTTTGTTTGCACGTTTAGCCCAGTAATCCAAATGCACAATGCGCGAGCGCTTAGTTCGGACGAAAAGTCCAAAAAGTTATATTACAGTTCGTAGAAACATGTCAAACGATGTATAGAATCAATCTTTAGGATGTTTTTATCATAAATCTTCAATAATATTTCAACCGGACAATTCCTTTGTCTTTAGAAATGAAAAGGAACGCAGCTCGCTCTCACTGCCTTCTGCCTAGTCAAACTGCTCTTATTTGCTCCCCCTTCACAGTAGAAGCCTGAAACAAGGTTCTAAAGACTGTTGACATCTAGTGGAAGCCTTAGGAAGTGCAATATGACCCCATATACACTGTATATTGGATAGGCAATACAGACCTCAGATATCCCACTTCCTGGTTGGATTTTTTTCTCAGGTTTTTGCCTGCCATATGAGTTCACAGACATCATTCAAATAGTTTTAGAAACTTAAGAGTGTTTTCTATCCACATGTTATGCATATTCTAGCTTTTGGGCCTGAGTAGCAGGCAGTTTACTCTGGGCACCTTACTCATCCAAGCGGGGGAGGGGTCTGTGCATATTTGTATACAACAGCTGGGGCACGAAATCTGAGGAAGTCTCTAGATTTTGCTCGCCTGAAGTAGAGTGACTCGTGATAAAATGCAGACCACACTATTTGCCTAGAGAGTTCTCAGCTATACTTTTTGTGGCTGTTTATTTACCACCACAGACGGATGCTGGCACTAAGACAGCACTCATTCAGCTGTATAAGGAAATAAGCAAACAGGAAACCACTCACCCAGAGGCAGCGCTCCTAGTGGCCAGAGACTTTAATGCAGGGAAACTTAAATCAGTTCTACCAATTTTCTATCAACATGTTAAATGTGCAACCAGAGGGAAAAGCATTCTAGATCACCTGTACTCCACACACAGGGACTCGTACAAAGCTCTCCCTCGCCCTCCATTTGGTAAATCCGACCACAACTCTGTTCTCCTGATTCCTGCTTACAAGCTAAAATTAAAGCAGGAAGCACCAGTGACTCGGTCTATAAAAAGTGGTCAGATGAAGCAGATGCTAAACCGCACTCAGTCAGCTGTATAAAGAATGCTAAACTACAGGACTGTTTTTCTATCACAGACTGGAACATGTTCCGGGATTCCTCCGATGGCATTGAGGAGTACACCACATCAGTCACTGGCTTTATCAATAAGTGCATCGAGGACGTCGTCCCCACAGTGACTGTATGTACATACCCCAACCAGAAGCCATGGATTACAGACAACATTCGCACAGAGCTAAAGGGTAGAGCCGCCGCTTTCAAGGTGCTGGACTCTAACCCGGAAGCTTATAAGAAATCCTTCTATGCCCTCCGACGAACCATCAAACAGGCAAAGCATCAATACAGGCTAAGATTGAATCGTACTACACTGGCTCTGACGCTCGTCTTATGTGGCAGGGCTTGCCAACCATTACAAACTAAAAAGGGAAGCACAGCCACCAGCTGCCCTGTGACGCCTACCAGACAAGCTAAATCACTTCTATGCGTGCTTCAAGGCAAGCAACACTGAGGCATGCATGAGAGCATCAGCTGTTCCAGACGACTGTGTGATCACCCTCTCCGTAGCCGACGTGAGTAATACCTTAAAACAGGTCAACATACACAAGGCCGCGGGGCCAGACGGATTACCAGGACGTGTGCTCCAAGCATGTGCTGACCAACTGGCAGGCATCTTCACTGACATTTTCAACATGTCCCTGATTGAGTCTGTAATACTAACATGTTTCAAGCAGACCACCATAGTCCCTGTGCTCAAGAACACAAAGACAACCTGCCTAAATGACTACAGACCCGTAGCACTCGCGTCCGTAACCATGAAGTGCTTTGAAAGGCTGGTAATGGCTCACATCAACACCATTATCCCAGAAACCCTAGACCCACTCCAATTTGCATACCGCCCAAACAGATCCACAGATGATGCAATCTCTATTTCACTCCACACTGCCCTTTCCCACCTGGACAAAAGGAACACTTATGTGAGAATGCTATTCATTGACTACAGCTCAGCGTTCAACACCATAGTAGCCTCAAAGCTCATCACTAAGCTAAGGATTCTGGGACTAAACACCTCCCTCTGCAACTGGATCCTGGACTTCCTGACGGGCCGCCCCCAGGTGGTGAGGGTAGGTAGCAACACATCTGCCACGCAGATCCTCAACACTGGAACCCCTCAGGGGGGCGTGCTCAGTCCCCTCCTGTACTCCCTGTTCACCCACGACTGCATGGCCAGGCACGACTCCAACACCATCATTAAGTTTGCAGATGACACAACAGTGGTAGGCCTGATCACCGACAACGACCCGACAGCCTATAGGGAGGAGGTCAGAGACCTGGTAGTCTGGTGCCAGAATAACAACATATCCCTCAACGTGATCAAGACTAAGAAGATGATTGTGGACTACAGGAAAAGGAGGACGGAGCACGCCCCCATTCTCATCTACGGGTCTGTTGTGAGCAGGTTGAGAGCTTCAAGTTCCTTGGTGTCCACATCACCAACAAACTAGAATGGTAGAAACACACCAAGACAGTCTTGTTGTCACGACAACATTCCCCTCAGGAAATAGGAATACTAAAAGTATTTAGCCAGTCACCAATTGTGCAAGTTCTCCCACTTAAAAAGATGAGAGAGGCCTGTAATGTTCATCATAGGTACACTTCAACTATGACAGACAAAACTAGAAAAAAAATCCAGAAAATCACATTGTAGGATTTTTTATGAATTTATTTGCAAATTATGGTGGAAAATAAGTATTTGGTCAATAACAAAAGTTTATCTCAATACTTTGTTCTATACCCTTTATTGGCAATGACAGAGGTCAAACGAATTTCTTTGCAAATTAGGGTGGATTAGGAAAATAAGTATCTTCTTAATGTTGTTTTATTTATGTACCAACCTATTGTTCACCTAACACCTTTTTTGTACTGTTGGTTAGAGCCTGTAAGTAAACATTTCACTGTGAGGTCTACTACACCTGTTGTATTCAGCATTTCACTGTAAGGTCTACTACACCTGTTGTATTCAGCATTTCACTGTGAGGTCTACTACACCTGTTGTATTCAGCATTTCACTGTGAGGTCTACTACACCTGTTGTATTCAGCATTTCACTGTAAGGTCTACTACACCTGTTGTATTCAGCATTTCACTGTGAGGTCTACTACACCTGTTGTATTCAGCATTTCACTGTAAGGTCTACTACACCTGTTGTATTCAGCATTTCACTGTGAGGTCTACTACACCTGTTGTATTCAGCATTTCACTGTAAGGTCTACTACACCTGTTGTATTCAGCATTTCACTGTGAGGTCTACTACACCTGTTGTATTCAGCATTTCACTGTGAGGTCTACTACACCTGTTTTCTTCAGCATTTCACTGTAAGGTCTACTACACCTGTTGTATTCAGCATTTCACTGTGAGGTCTACTACACCTGTTGTATTCAGCATTTCACTGTAAGGTCTACTACACCTGTTGTATTCAGCATTTCACTGTGAGGTCTACTACACCTGTTGTATTCAGCATTTCACTGTGAGGTCTACTACACCTGTTGTATTCAGCATTTCACTGTGAGGTCTACTACACCTGTTGTATTCAGCATTTCACTGTAAGGTCTACTACACCTGTTGTATTCAGCATTTCACTAAGGTCTACTACACCTGTTGTATTCAGCATTTCACTGTGAGGTCTACTACACCTGTTGTATTCAGCATTTCACTGTGAGGTCTACTACACCTGTTGTATTCAGCATTTCACTGTAAGGTCTACTACACCTGTTGTATTCAGCATTTCACTGTAAGGTCTACTACACCTGTTGTATTCAGCATTTCACTGTAAGGTCTACTACACCTGTTGTATTCAGCATTTCACTGTAAGGTCTACTACACCTGTTGTATTCAGCATTTCACTGTAAGGTCTACTACACCTGTTGTATTCAGCATTTCACTGTGAGGTCTACTACACCTGTTGTATTCAGCATTTCACTGTGAGGTCTACTACACCTGTTGTATTCAGCATTTCACTGTGAGGTCTACTACACCTGTTGTATTCAGCATTTCACTGTGAGGTCTACTACACCTGTTGTATTCAGCATTTCACTGTAAGGTCTACTACACCTGTTGTATTCAGCATTTCACTGTGAGGTCTACTACACCTGTTGTATTCAGCATTTCACTGTAAGGTCATACCTGTTGTATTCAGCATTTCACTGTAAGGTCTACTACACCTGTTGTATTCAGCATTTCACTGTAAGGTCTACTACACCTGTTGTATTCAGCATTTCACTGTAAGGTCATACCTGTTGTATTCAGCATTTCACTGTAAGGTCTACTACACCTGTTGTATTCAGCATTTCACTGTAAGGTCATACCTGTTGTATTCAGCATTTCACTGTGAGGTCTACTACACCTGTTGTATTCAGCATTTCACTGTGAGGTCTACTACACCTGTTGTATTCAGCATTTCACTGTGAGGTCTACTACACCTGTTGTATTCAGCATTTCACTGTAAGGTCTACTACACCTGTTGTATTCAGCATTTCACTGTAAGGTCTACTACACCTGTTGTATTCAGCATTTCAATGTAAGGTCATACCTGTTGTATTCAGCATTTCACTGTAAGGTCATACCTGTTGTATTCAGCATTTCACTGTAAGGTCTACTATACCTGTTGTATTCAGCATTTCACTGTGAGGTCTACTACACCTGTTGTATTCAGCATTTCACTGTGAGGTCTACTACACCTGTTGTATTCAGCATTTCACTGTAAGGTCTACTACACCTGTTGTATTCAGCATTTCACTGTAAGGTCTACTACACCTGTTGTATTCAGCATTTCACTGTAAGGTCTACTACACCTGTTGTATTCAGCATTTCACTGTGAGGTCTACTACACCTGTTGTATTCAGCATTTCACTGTAAGGTCTACTACACCTGTTGTATTCAGCATTTCACTGTAAGGTCTATTACACCTGTTGTATTCAGCATTTCACTGTGAGGTCTACTACACCTGTTGTATTCAGCATTTCACTGTAAGGTCTACTACACCTGTTGTATTCAGCATTTCACTGTTAGGTCATACCTGTTGTATTCAGCATTTCACTGTAAGGTCTACTACACCTGTTGTATTCAGCATTTCACTGTGACGTCTACTACACCTGTTGTATTCAGCATTTCACTGTAAGGTCTACTACACCTGTTGTATTCAGCATTTCACTGTGAGGTCTACTACACCTGTTGTATTCAGCATTTCACTGTAAGGTCTACTACACCTGTTGTATTCAGCATTTCACTGTAAGGTCATATCTGTTGTATTCGGCATTTCACTGTGAGGTCTACTACACCTGTTGTATTCAGCATTTCACTGTGAGGTCTACTACACCTGTTGTATTCAGTATTTCACTGTGAGGACTACTACACCTGTTGTATTCAGCATTTCACTGTGAGGTCTACTACACCTGTTGTATTCAGCATTTCACTGTGAGTTCTACTACACCTGTTGTATTCAGCATTTCACTGTGAGGTCTACTACACCTGTTGTATTCAGCATTTCACTGTGAGGTCTACTACACCTGTTGTATTCAGTATTTCACCGTGAGGACTACTACACCTGTTGTATTCAGCATTTCACTGTAAGGTCTACTACACCTGTTGTATTCAGCATTTCACTGTGAGGTCTACTACACCTGTTGTATTCAGCATTTCACTGTGAGTTCTACTACACCTGTTGTATTCAGCATTTCACTGTGAGGTCTACTACACCTGTTGTATTCAGCATTTCACTGTGAGGTCTACTACACCTGTTGTATTCAGCATTTCACTGTAAGGTCTACTACACCTGTTGTATTCAGCATTTCACTGTGAGGTCTACTACACCTGTTGTATTCAGCATTTCACTGTGAGGTCTACTACACCTGTTGCATTCAGCATTTCACTGTAAGGTCTACTTACAAAAAGTTAAGTTATTTTGGACCCCCCCCAGTAAATGTTGAACTCTTCCTTACTGCTTAGTGGCTACTGTGATACTTACAATGAGTTTGAGCTGTGGACCAAGGATGCCACGTTGCCACAACGAAAGGTAACACAATGATGTCACGTTGCCACAACGAAAGGTAACACAATGATGTCACGTTGCCACAACACAAAGGTAACACAATGATGTCACGTTGCCACAACGAAAGGTAACACAATGATGTCATGTTGCCACAACACAAAGGTAACACAATGATGTCATGTTGCCACAACACAAAGGTAACACAATGATGTCACGTTGCCACAACGAAAGGTAACACAATGATGTCACGTTGCCACAACACAAAGGTAACACAATGATGTCACGTTGCCACAACACAAAGGTAACACAATGATGTCACGTTGCCACAACACAAAGGTAACACAATGATGTCACGTTGCCACAACGAAAGGTAACACAATGATGTCACGTTGCCACAACACAAAGGTAACACAATGATGTCACGTTGCCACAACACAAAGGTAACACAATGATGTCACGTTGCCACAACACAAAGGTAACACAATGATGTCATGTTGCCACAACACAAAGGTAACACAATGATGTCATGTTGCCACAACACAAAGGTAACACAATGATGTCACGTTGCCACAACACAAAGGTAACACAATGATGTCACGTTGCCACAACACAAAGGTAACACAATGATGTCACGTTGCCACAACACAAAGGTAACACAATGATGTCATGTTGCCACAACACAAAGGTAACACAATGATGTCATGTTGCCACAACACAAAGGTAACACAATGATGTCACGTTGCCACAACACAAAGGTAACACAATGATGTCACGGGAAACTGAGAAGTAGAATTCTCTTTAGCCACCCTACTCAGATTTTCCTTCGTATCTCCCGGTGGGAATAGTGCCTTATTTTCTACATGTCACTTTGTAACTGGCAAGTTGTGGGAGAGGTGAGAGGGTGGTGTTAAACCATGGGGGGCTGGTTGCACTTCAAATGAGGGAGGTGTTAAACAATGGAAGCGTTACTGAATTTGCCTTAGAAAAAGCAGAGAACCATTCACACAGACACGATACTTGTATTTTGGTTATAGGGTGAAAATGCAAGAATCATGACTGGGTCTTTAGGTGGGTTTTTAATTCTCTATGTTATTTATCCCCCCCCTTTTCAGATATATGAAAAAAGCTGGTATAAAATGCACATACTGTAAATGTGTGTGATTCCGGCCTGTGTATGAAATGGATTATACAGTCAGTCATAAACAGGAAGGTCCGTTGTCTCTGTTCCGTTTCGTCTCCGTGGTCGGGGATAATTATGAGGTCAATTAATTAATTGACCTCATCATGCCGTTTGGTGTTCCCTCGTTACAGGTCAGCAACTTCAGTTTTTTTTGTGTTTACATTTCCAAAAATGGTATGCCTTATGCAAATTAGTTCTCCGTACAATGCCACAGAAAGGTATTGAGACGTTTGCAGAGACTGTATAAAGAGACAGTGTAGTTACATACAGTAAATCACAACAAGAACCAATTAGTGTGTCTTGTAAAAATAGCTAGAGATGGCTACATTGTCGTGATGAATATACAAGGCATGTTCTGTTTGTATCATCACAGGAGAAGAAAAACAAGACAGTGTAGAGACAAAATATGTCCAGACCAAATGATTTAAATATCTTTAAATAACATCTCTAAAAAGATCTTAAACGCCTTTCATTGGGCACATACAGAGTTACAGTATGAATAGCTTACCTTATCAGAGAACAAATTATTGCACAAATATCTACAGTGACACACATTTCATATGCTGGCCTCAAACCCCTGATCTCCTTAACCTTTAGCCTTGTTTTCTTACCTCATGAAATCTATTTCCTGTTCTGTTTTTTGTGTATTTCTTTTTTTTGTCAAGTTTCATCTCATTCTGACTCAGCTCTGACTCAGATGAAAATAAAACCTAACATAACTCAAACGGAAAGCATTTGCATTTCTGCGCAGTCCAGGCAGTGCTGAGAGGGAAAGTTTGGCCTGCTATTTGTTCTGGTTCTGGTTGGATGTCTTGGGGAACTGGGAGGTAGGGAGACCAGCACGCCTCTGCCCCCTTCTGGTCCAGAGGTGGTCTTCATTGACAGTCACCTGCCCCCTTCAGGTCCAGAGGTGGTCTCCCTTGACAGTCACCTGCCCCCTTCTGGTCCAGAGGTGGTCTCCCTTGACAGTCACCTGCCCCCTTCTGGGCCAGAGGTGGTCTCCCTTGACAGTCACCTGCCCCCTTCTGGTCCAGAGGTGGTCTCCCTTGGAAGTCACCTGCCCCCTTCTGGTCCAGAGGTGCTCTTCCTTGACAGTCACCTGCCCCCTTCTGGTCCAGAGGTGGTCTCCCTTGACAGTTACCTGCCCCCTTCTGGTCCAGAGGTGGTCTCCCTTGGCAGTCACCTGCCCCCTTCTGGTCCAGAGGTGCTCTTCCTTGACAGTCACCTGCCCCCTTCTGGTCCAGAGGTGGTCTCCCTTGACAGTCACCTGCCCCCCTTCTGGGCCAGAGGTGGTCTCCCTTGACAGTCACCTGCCCCCTTCTGGTCCAGAGGTGGTCTCCCTTGACAGTCACCTGCCCCCTTCTGGTCCAGAGTTGGTCTCCCTTGACAGTCACCTGCCCCCTTCTGGTCCAGAGGTGGTCTCCCTTGGCAGTCACCTGCCCCCTTCTGGTCCAGAGGTGGTCTCCCTTGGCAGTCACCTGCCCCCTTCTGGTCCAGAGGTGGTTTCCCTTAACAGTCACCTGCCCCCTTCTGGTCCAGAGGTGGTCTCCCTTGACAGTCACCTGCCCCCTTCTGGTCCAGAGGTGGTCTCCCTTGACAGTCACCTGCCCCCTTCTGGTCCAGAGGTGGTCTCCCTTAACAGTCACCTGCCCCCTTCTGGTCCAGAGGTGGTCTTCATTGACAGTCACCTGCCCCCTTCTGGTCCAGAGGTGGTCTCCCTTGACAGTCACCTGCCCCCTTCTGGTCCAGAGGTGGTCTCCCTTGACAGTCACCTGCCCCCTTCTGGTCCAGAGGTGCTCTCCCTTGACAGTCACCTGCCCCCCTTCTGGTCCAGAGGTGGCCTCCCTTAACAGTCACCTGCCCCCTTCTGGTCCAGAGGTGGTCTCCCTTGGCAGTCACCTGCCCCCTTCTGGGCCAGAGGTGGTCTCCCTTAACAGACAGTCACCTGCCCCCTTCTGGTCCAGAGGTGGTCTCCCTTGAAAGTCACCTGCCCCCTTCTGGTCCAGAGGTGGTCTCCCTTGACAGTCACCTGCCCCCTTCTGGTCCAGAGGTGGTCACCTTTAACAGTCATCTGCCCCCTTCTGGGCCAGAGGTGGTCTCCCTTAACAGTCACCTGCCCCCTTCTGGGCCAGAGGTTGTCTCCCTTAACAGTCAGCTGCCCCCTTCTAGGACAGAGGTGGTCTCCCTTAACAGTCAGCTGCCCCCTTCTGGGCCAGAGGTGGTCTCCCTTAACAGTCAGCTGCCCCCTTCTGGGCCAGAGGTGGTCTCCCTTAACAGGCACCTGCCCCCTTCTGGTCCAGAGGTGGTCTCCCTTGACAGATGTCTCTCTCTTCTGGTCCAGAGGTGGTCTCCCTTGGCAGATGTCTCTCTCTTCTGGTCCAGAGGTGGTCTCCATTGACAGATGTCTCTCTCTTCTGGTCCAGAGGTGGTCTTCCTTGACAGATGTCTCTCTCTTCTGGGCCAGAGGTGGTCTCCCTTGACAGATGTCTCTCTCTTCTGGGCCAGAGGTGGTCTCCCTTGGCAGATGTCTCTCTCTTCTGGGCCAGAGGTGGTCTCCCTTGGTAGATGCCTATCTCTTCTGGGCCAGAGGTGGTCTCCCTTGCCAGATGTCTCTCTCTTCTGGGCCAGAGGTGGTCTTCCTTGGCAGATGTCTCTCTCTTCTGGTCCAGAGGTGGTCTCCCTTGGTAGATGTCTCTCTCTTCTGGTCCAGAGGTGGTCTCCCTTGGCAGATGCCTCTCTCTTCTGGGCCAGAGGTGGTCTCCCTTGGCAGATGCCTCTCTCTTCTGGGCCAGAGGTGGTCTCCCTTGGCAGATGCCTCTCTCTTCTGGTCCAGAGGTGGTCTCCCTTGGCAGATGTCTCTCTCTTCTGGGCCAGAGGTGGTCTCCCTTGGTAGATGCCTATCTCTTCTGGGCCAGAGGTGGTCTCCCTTGGTAGATGCCTATCTCTTCTGGGCCAGAGGTGGTCTCCCTTGGCAGATGCCTCTCTCTTCTGGTCCAGAGGCTCTACACAGATACAGATAAATAACAGGGTAATAGCTGCACACAGACACTGCTACAGATCTTTGATTGTTTCTTTATAGTCTAAGACATTGGGGGAGGGAGGGGGAGGGCTGGAATTGTTTTAAGATGGGGTAACTATGGGTCATGTAGATTTTTGATTTTGAATTTTAGGACCCCTTTAGATATCCCCCCAAAATATATAAAAAATAATTTGATAAAATTACTACTAAAGCCCATAAAAAGGCATTGAGAAACACATTCATAAATGGCAAACCATCTCAACTGGGTTGAGGTCGGGTGATTGTGGAGGCCAGGTCATCTGATGCAGCACTCCATCACTCTCCTTCTTGGTCAAATAGCCCTTACACAGCCTGGAGGTGTGTTGGGTCATTGTCCTGTTGAAAAACAAATGATAGTCCCACTAAGCGCAAACCAGATGGGATGGTGTATCGCTGCAGAATGCTGTGGCAGCCATGCTGGTTAAGTGTGCCTTGAATTCTAAATAAATCATCAACAGTGTCACTAGCAAAGCACCATCACACATATTATATTTGTTATTTATTTAACCTTTATTTAACTAGGCAAGTCGGTTAAGAACAAATTCTTATTTACAGTGACGGCCTACTCCGGCCAAACTGGGACGACGCTGGGCCTATTGTGCGCCGCCCTATGGGACTCCCAATGACGGCCGGTTGTGATACAGCCTGGAACGGAACCAGGGTCTGTAGTCTGTAGTGACGCCTCTAGCGTTGAGATGCAGTGCCTTAGACCATTGCGCCACTTGAGAGCCATCACTCCTCCATGCTTCACGATGGGAACCACACATGTGGAGATCATCCGTTCACCAACTCTGCATCTCACAAAGACATGACAGTTGGAACCAGAAATCTCAAATTTGGACTCGTCAGACCAAAGGACAGATTTCCACTGGTCTAATGTCCAATGCTTGTGTTTCTTGGCCTCAGCAAGTCTCTTCTTCTTGCTGATGTCCTTTAGTAGTGGTTTCTCTGCAGCAATTTGACCATAAAGGCCTGATTCACACAGTCTCCTCTGAACAGTTGATGTTGAGATAAGTCTGTTACTTGAACTCCATGAAGCATTCATTTGGGCTGCATTCTGAGGCTGGTAACTGTAATGAACTTATCCTCTGCAGCAGAGGAACTCTGGGTCTTCCTTTCCTGTGGCGGTCCTCATGAGAGCCAGTTTCATCACAGCGGTTGATGTTTTTTGCGATTGAACAGTTCTTGAAATGTTCCGTATTGACTGACCTTCATGTCTTAAAGTAATGATGGACTGTCGTTTCTCTTTGCTTATTTGAGTTGTTCTTGACATAATATTGACTTGGTCTTTTACCAAATAGGTCTATCTTCTATATACCACCTCTACTTGTCACAACACAACTGATTGGCTCAAAAGCATTAAGAAGGAAAGAAAATCCATATATCAAGGCACACCTGTTAATTGAAATGCATTCCAGGTGACTACCTCATGAAGCTGGTTGAGAGAACGCCAAGAGTGTGCAAAGCTGTCATCAAGGCAAAGGGTGGTTATTTTGAAGAATCTCAAATATAAAATATATTTTTATTTGTTTAACACTTTTTTTTGGTTACTACATGATTCCAT
>NC_092149.1:88106762-88109262 GCF_045791955.1 Oncorhynchus clarkii lewisi
CAACTAGTGCACTACATAGGGAATAGGGTGCCATTTTGTCACGCCAGACAGAGCATTCTGTGAAGACATGCCACCTAGGATGAGAATGATTTGAGAGCCTTGCCAACGTTATGGGTCCGGTTGGAGTCTGGTTTAGGGTTACACAGGAAGGCATCACTGGACACGCAGCTAATGCTAGGACTGTCAGAATACACCGTAATAAAGTCTAATTTCAACTTCACACGGATGGTGGTGTATTGTCATTATACAGCCTGAGAGGGTTGGTTTGGTTTCTCTAGCTGGATGGATTCAGAAGCTTTGATGTGATCAGTGTGGCCAATCGTGTAGTTTTATCCCATCCTTCAACTCCAAAACCCCTTTTTCTCAACTTTCTCGGTCGTAGGGTGACAAAAAAGAGCTGCTAATCACTTCCTGGTCTTCTTGTCCGTATGTTCTGTCTCCACGGCAACAACTGTAGCTATCTATACTGAACATAAATATAAACGCAACATGCAACAATTTCAAATATTTTACTGAGTTACAGTTCATATATGTAAATCAGTCAATTTAAATAAATTGTAGTCTTTTGATTTCACATTACTGGGAATACAGATATGTATCTGTTGGACAAAAGTAGCAGCGTGGATCAGAAAACCGGTCAGTTTCTGGTGTGACCACCATTTACAGTGGGGCAAAAAAGTATTTAGTCAGCCACCACTTGTGCAAGTTCTCCCACTTAAAAAGATGAGAGAGGCCTGTAATTTTCATCATAGGTACACTTCAACTATGACAGACAAAATGAGAAGAAAAAAATCCAGAAAATCACATTGTAGGATTTTTAATGAATTTATTTGCAAATTATGGTGGAAAATAAGTATTTTAGGCCAAATTCTCTAAAAGCTACATTGGAGGCATCCTATTGTGCTCAGCAAAATGTGCAGCTTTGTAATGATCATGAGTGACCGTTTACTGTCCCCAGCACCAGGTGCACCTATGTAATGATAATGAGTGGCCTTTTACTGTCCCCAACACCAGGTGCACCTATGTAATGATCATGAGTGGCCTTTTACTGTCCCCAGCACCAGGTGCACCTATGTAATGATCATGAGTGGCCTTTTACTGTCCCCAGCACAAGATGCACCTATGTAATGATCATGCTGTTTAATCAGCTTCTTTATATGCCACACCTGTCAGAGGTGGATGGATTATCTTGACAAAGGAGAAATGCTCACTAAACAAATTTGTGCACAACATTTGAGAGAAATAAGCTTTTTGTGCATATGGAACATTTCTGGTGTCTTATTTCAGCTCATGAAACACGGGACCAACACTTTACATGTTGAGTTGATATTTTTGTTCAGCGCTATAGGCGACCATGTAGGAATCTTCTGGAGCTTTTTAACCTGGACATAGTAAACAATCCAGGACACTCAAATTATTATCAAATGTCCATTATCCAAATAGTATGATATATATATATATATATATATATATATATATATATATATATATATATATATTTAACCCAGTAAGTTGACTGAGAACACATTCTCATCTACAGCAACAACCTGGGGAATAGTTACAGGGGGGAGGAGGGTGAACAAGCCAATTGTCAGTTGGGGATGATTAGGTGACCGTGATGGTATGAGGGACAGATTGAGAATATAACCAGGACACCAGTGTTAACACCCCTACAAGAGGTGCCATGGGATCTCTAGTGACCACAGAGAGTCAGGACACCAGTGTTAACACCCCTACAAGAGGTGCCATGGGATCTTTAGTGACCACAGAGAGTCAGGACACCGGTCCCATCTGAAAGACAACACCCTACACAACATCTGCCCTGTGGAATTGGGATATTTTTCTTTAGACCAGGGGAAAGAGTGCCTCCTACTGGCCCTCCAACACCACTTCTAGCAGCATCTGGTCTCCCATCGAGGAACTGACCAGGACCAACCCTACTTAGCTTCAGAAGTAAGCCAGCAGTGGTATGCAGGGTGGTATGTTGCTGACCAGGACCAACCCTGCTTAGCTTCTGGAGTAAGCCAGCAGTGGTATGCAGGGTGGTATGCTGCTGACCAGGACCAACCCTGCTTAGCTTCAGAAGTAAGCCAGCAGTGGTATGCAGGGTGGTATGCTGCTGACCAGGACCAACCCTGCTTAGCTTCAGAAGTAAGCCAGCAGTGGTATGCAGGGTGGTATGCTGCTGACCAGGACCAACCCTGCTTAGCTTCAGAAGTAAGCCAGCAGTGGTATGCAGGGTGGTATGTTGCTGACCAGGACCAACCCTACTTAGCTTCAGAGCCAAGCCAGCAGTGGTATGCAGGGTGGTATGTTGCTGACCAGGACCAACCCTACTTAGCTTCAGAGCCAAGCCAGCAGTGGTATGCAGGGTGGTATGTTGCTTACCAGGACCAACCCTGCTTAGCTTCAGAAGCAAGCCAGCAGTGGTATGCAGGGTGGTATGTTGCTGACCAGGACCAACCCTGCTTAGCTTCTGAAGCAAGCCAGCAGTGGTATG
>NC_092149.1:88119262-88131762 GCF_045791955.1 Oncorhynchus clarkii lewisi
ACCGGAGGGAGAAAGTCAAAGGAAAGATAAGGACATATGTTGTCACTGGATTTCGAGGCAGCCAAAAAGAAAAACAACTCACTTCAGACATGAGCTCACAGAACGCGTCAAATCAGTGGACTAAAACCGCTACGGACCTTCTGAATTGATACAGATGATTTAGTTTTAGCTGTATTTTGTCTACGGCTTTATTTCGTTGGAATAGAAGATCCTCTGGGTGATATTTATGTTCTATTTAAAAAAAAAACAAATCTTGTGGCGGGGTAGAATGGTTTTGAATCTATTCAATTATTGAATTGAAATAACCTGGGGAAAATATTTCTATTTCTTTTTAAGAGGAAACAAAATAAGGTGGTGGAAATCGCCGTTGTGGAGAACCCCGACCACAGACAGACCCATTCTCAGTGGAGACGCGTGAGTGGAGAAAACAGTTTGGAAAGGTGCGAGGAGGACTTTTACTGCGACTTCTTCTCTCCAAGATCAGGAGACTAAAACTTCACCCAGCAACATGGATATATTAACGTGGCTGTGTGGATGTTTACTGGCGGTTTGCTTACCACAAGTAGTTCTCGGTGAAGAAGGTACGTGTTTTTATGGAGCGAGTCCGTTCGCAGCCCTACAACGGCTGTTCTCACAAATGGGTTATGTGTCATTTGAAATATGACTTTGAACCGCTTTGCTTCAGCAAAAATATTGCCCATTTATTAATACATCATTATATTTCCTTCTAAAGGGAAAATAAGATGAGAACAGTGGTTTTCCCTAGTCTAGTCTTCCCGAACTAGTCTTTCCTATTTTATTTAGATGTGGATTGAAATCTCGTTCGGTCTTTCAGCACATGTTTTAATTTATCAAGTTCAAAATGAGGGTTTTATACCTCAAACAGTCAATTACTCAACGACATGTAGTGACAGAATCTGCTGTGTGGAACTGTCAGCGGGACTCGACGTGCGTAGAGACCGCCGCGGCAGTTCTCTTTAGGGAAGGTAATTCCTAGCGCCGCGGGCGTCATCGGGAGCCGGTTTAGTTCTCCGGGGGGAGTCGGGGCTGCTGGACGTCTTACAAAACCTACGATTTAAAAATAAGTGAAATAACGTTTCACCTACAATAGCAATATGCCCAATATTTCACTGAGATTATAATACAAATGTTTTAGTGTAGTGAGGGATTTAGAAACAATGTATTGTGTTCTGGTATCATCAGGGCGTCTGTGTAAATTCTAAATGTTCACTGTGAGTGTTTAGATACGAACAGTCAACGGGTTAGCTTGACATAGAGGCCAATCTACACAAACAAGCTTTGTTATAATTTAGTAGGATCATTCAAATCCAACATGTTCTTAATCGTCAGGTTAACCTTTGATTATATGAGTGGATTATGTTTGGATTTAATTTGACTGTCTTGGTCTAATTAATGATTTGTGTTTAGATGTTCACTTTAAATGTAATTTATTCCAGTCTGTTTAGTGTAAACCTAATGGTTTATGTTTCCAATATTGACATTATTCCCATGTTATTTATCATAATCATGTATAGGCTTGCTACAGCGTTACCCCTCGGGAGCCTGTTTTATCTCCTAACAATCCATATAGCTTGTGGCTAAAATGCGTAGGCATTGTTTCAATTGATTGCTGTCAAATGGTAGTTTGTTACTAGGAAATCAGAACATGATTTGCGTCTGTTACACGACGTAGCCTACAGCGGGTAGAAAACGTCTTTAAAGTTGCGTGAAGGTAGTCAGCCTTTCACTTGAACCGGTGCTTGTTTTTTTGGCCATTTGAAACGGATCGACTTTACGTTAAATGTTTCTCTTGAGAGCCGAATGTAGAGGCTGGAGTACCTTGACAGAGATTAGTCCGGTGTAGAGCTCCATGACAGGGACCGTGAAGACAGACCCTGAAAACTAAGCAGCCTAAACGTTTGTGAGGAAGACTTCTGGTTTCTCTTGTCTATTGGATTTCACGGATCCCGTCTCGTCTCTTCAAAATCGAATGACATGTTGTTTTCTAAATAATCTCAAACATATTTCAAAGGTATATATATATATATATATATATATATATATATATATATATATATATATATATATATATATATATATATATATATATTTGCTCTAAAACCAAATTAATATATATATATAGTTAGTACATTGACCATATATCGTACAATAGTAATAACATTATAATAACACGATGCAACGTTGATCATGCTGCAGTTATTAGAATACTTCACTATCTTATCTTTTCCCATTAGATACACTTTATAATCCGTTGACCTTTATATCACAGTAATAACATGGTAATAACACACACATTTTATCCATCATAATCCATTCATCATGTTTGGAGGATTATTTTTTTTTTTTACCAGGGGTGTTGGAAGGTATATAACCCTACCGTAAGCTATTACCTTATTTTCAAGAGGAACGGCTTTGAACTGAACCAGTGTGACGCCCCAGGGCATCTGGAACAGTAGCCAGATATCAGTAGCTCTTTCTGGGAAGAAAACCATTAGTTTAGCCTGGTGCTGCTGCTCTCCTTCCTTCATTTATACCGATATGAAGAGCTAGACAAATTAAACAACTTGACGAGACTGAATGCTGTGTGTGTGTGTGTGAGAGAGAGAGAGAGAGAGAGAGAGAGAGAGAGAGAGAGAGAGAGAGAGAGAGAGAGAGAGAGAGAGAGAGAGAGAGAGAGAGAGAGAGAGAGAGAGACGTTCTCTCTGATTCAGCCAGGGTATCTCGTCATATGGGTAAATAAACCTTTTGCTAATGATCAGTTGACATATCCTCTCACTATGGAAGTGGAAACAATGATTGGCTACTGCTACAGAACTTCAGACAGAGAGAGCTTCCAACATAGCTCAGGCAGTAGGAAGCTCTCTCATCCATTTACATGCAGATGATACAGTCTTATATTCAGCTGACCCCTCCCCGGTTTTTGTGTTAAATGCTCTACAACAAAGCTTTCTTAGTGTCCAACAAGCTTTCTCTACCCTTAACCTTGTTCTGAACACCTCCAAAACAAATGTCATGTGGTTTGGTAAGAAGAATGTCCCTCTTCCCACAGGTGTTATTACTACCTCTGAGGGTTTAGAGCTTGAGGTAGTCACCTCATACCAGTACTTGGGAGTATGGCTAGACAATACACTGTCCTTCTCTCAGCACATATCAAAGCTGCAGGCTAAAGTTAAATCTAGACTTGGTTTCCTCTATCACAATCGCTCCTCTTTCACCTCGGCTGCCAAACTAACCCTGATTCAGATGACCATCCTACCCATGCTAGATTACGAATACATCATTTATAGATTGGCAGGTAAGGATGCTCTCGAGCGGCTACATATTCTTTACCATTCGGCCATCAGATTTGCCACCAATGCTCCTTATAGAACACAACACTGCACTCTATACTCCTCTGTAAACTGGTCATCTCTGTATACCTGTCGCAAGACCCACTGGTTGATGCTTATTTATAAAACCCTCTTAGGCCTCACTCCCCCCTATCTGAGATGCCTACTACCAGCCCTCATCCTTCACATACAACACCCGTTCTGCCGGTCACATTCTGTTAAAGGTCCCCAAAGCACACACATCCCTGGGTCGCTCCTCTTTTCAGTTCGCTGCAGCTAGCGACTGGAACGAGCTGCAACAAACACTCAAACTGGACAGTTTTATCTCAATCTCTTCATTCAAAGACTCAATCATGGACACTCTTACTGACAGTTGTGGCTGCTTTGAGTGATGTGTTGTTGTCTCTACCTTCTTGCCCTTTGTGCTGTGCCCAATAATGTTTGTACCATGTTGTGCTGATACCATGTTGTGTTGCTACCATGTTGTTGTTATGTTGTGTTGCTACCATGTTGTTTTGCTACCATGTTGTTGTTATGTTGTGTTGCTCCCATGTTGTGTTGCTACCATGTTGTGTTGCTACCATGTTGTTGTTATGTTGTGTTGCTACCATTTTGTTGTCATGCTCTGTTGCTACCATGCTGCGTTGTCATGTGTTGCTACCATGCTGCATTGTCATGTGTTGCTACCATGCTGCGTTGTCATGTGTTGCTACCATGCTGTGTTGTCATGTGTTGCTACCATGCTGTGTTGTCATGTGTTGCTACCATGCTGTGTTGTCATGTGTTGCTACCATGCTGTGTTGTCATGTATTGCTGCCTTGCTGTGTTGTCATGTGTTGCTACCATGTTGTTGTTATGTTGTGTTGCTACCATGTTGTGTTGCTACCATGTTGTTGTTATGTTGTGTTGCTCCCATGTTGTGTTGCTACCATGTTGTGTTGCTACCATGTTGTTGTTATGTTGTGTTGCTACCATTTTGTTGTCATGCTCTGTTGCTACCATGCTGCGTTGTCATGTGTTGCTACCATGCTGCATTGTCATATGTTGCTACCATGCTGCGTTGTCATGTGTTGCTACCATGCTGTGTTGTCATGTGTTGCTACCATGCTGCGTTGTCATGTGTTGCTACCATGCTGCGTTGTCATGTGTTGCTACCATGCTGCGTTGTCATGTGTTGCTACCATGCTGTGTTGTCATGTGTTGCTACCATGTTGTTGTTATGTTGTGTTGCTACCATGTTGTGTTGCTACCATGTTGTTGTTATGTTGTGTTGCTCCCATGTTGTGTTGCTACCATGTTGTGTTGCTACCATGTTGTTGTTATGTTGTGTTGCTACCATTTTGTTGTCATGCTCTGTTGCTACCATGCTGCGTTGTCATGTGTTGCTACCATGCTGCATTGTCATATGTTGCTACCATGCTGCGTTGTCATGTGTTGCTACCATGCTGTGTTGTCATGTGTTGCTACCATGCTGCGTTGTCATGTGTTGCTACCATGCTGCGTTGTCATGTGTTGCTACCATGCTGCGTTGTCATGTGTTGCTACCATGCTGTGTTGTCATGTGTTGCTACCATGCTGTGTTGTCATGTGTTGCTACCATGCTGTGTTGTCATGTGTTGCTGCCATACTGCGTTGTCATGTGTTGCTACCATGCTGTGTTGTCATGTATTGCTGCCTTGCTGTGTTGTCATGTGTTGCTACCATGCTGTGTTGTCATGTGTTGTTGCCATGCTGTGTTGTCATGTGTTGCTACCATGCTGTGTTGTCATGTGTTGCTACCATGCTGCATTGTCGTGTGTTGCTGCCATGCTGTGTTGTCATGTGTTGCTACCATGCTGTGTTGTCATGTGTTGCTACCATGCTGTGTTGTCATGCGTTGCTGCCTTGCTATGTTGTCGTCTTAGCTCTCTCTTTATGTAGTGTTGTGATGTCTCTCTTGTCGTGATGTGTGTTTTGTCCTATATTTAAATGTTTACATATTTAATCCCAGGCCCCTGTCCCCGCAGGAGGCCTTTTGCCTTCTGGTAGGCCATCATTGTAAATAAGAATCTGTTCTTAACTGACTAGTTAAAGAAAGGTTCAATAAAATAAACAAAAATTAATCAGTCAGTGCCTTTGACAGGATTATAATCCAGTGTTTTCTACAGGATTATAATCCAGTGTTTTCTACAGGATTATAATCCAGTGTTTTCTACAGGATTATAATCCAGTGTTTTCTACAGGATTATAATCCAGTGTCTTCTACAGGATTATAATCCAGTGTTTTCTACAGGATTATAATCAGTGTTTTCTACAGGATTATAATCCAGTGTCTTCTACAGGATTATAATCCAGTGTCTTCTACAGGATTATAATCCAGTGTCTTCTACAGGATTATAATCCAGTGTCTCTTACAGGATTATAATCCAGTGTCTTCTACAGGATTATAATCCAGTGTTTTCTACAGGATTATAATCCAGTGTTTTCTACAGGATTATAATCCAGTGTCTTCTACAGGATTATAATCCAGTGTCTTCTACAGGATTATAATCCAGTGTCTTTTACAGGATTATAATCCAGTGTCTTCTACAGGATTATAATCCAGTGTCTTCTACAGGATTATAATCCAGTGTCTTCTACAGGATTATAATCCAGTGTCTTCTACAGGATTATAATCCAGTGTTTTCTACAGGATTATAATCCAGTGTCTTCTACAGGATTATAATCCAGTGTTTTCTACAGGATTATAATCCAGTGTTTTCTACAGGATTATAATCCAGTGTCTTCTACAGGATTATAATCCAGTGTCTTCTACAGGATTATAATCCAGTGTCTTCTACAGGATTATAATCCAGTGTCTCTTACAGGATTATAATCCAGTGTCTTCTACAGGATTATAATCCAGTGTTTTCTACAGGATTATAATACAGTGTCTTCTACAGGATTATAATCCAGTGTTTTCTACAGGATTATAATCCAGTGTCTTCTACAGGATTATAATCCAGTGTCTTCTACATTGGCTTGTCTGGCTGCGTCACGTGTAGAGGCTTGGTATGTTATGTGGTGTTCTATCTGTCTGCCTACTCATGGTCCAAGTTCGGTGTTTACTAGAACTGAACAGCTGCACCATGGGAATGCATTTCTCTGTGTGTGTGTGTGTGTGTGGGCTCACTACTTAATGTTCAACAGTTTGAGAGGAGAATGTTGTTGTTCTGGTCATGGAGAGAATTGATCCTCTCTTAATAACTTTATCGCGTTTGTTTTCACACTTTACATTAGCAGATGTCTCTCCTTGATTCGATTACCAGAGATTTGATCCTTTCTCTTGTACACAGTGGTATAAAATTTATTTAAAAGTAATTTGATTGTATCCTAGTTCTGGTTAGCTGGGTAGTACATTGTGTTGTTAGTCCTCCTGAAAGAGGAAGAAGGTGCCTACCCTTTCCTCTCTTCCCCATAACATCCTTCCCTCAACCTGGATGTGTTTTGGGACCTCTTTGTCTCTCTGGCGCTCAGATCTTCTTTGTAGTTTTCCACCGTGGTTTGAAATAAGGCACCTGGTTAGGGTCACGACCCCCCACCTCACTCTGGCTAGGGTCACAACCCCCCCACCTCACTCTGGCTAGGGTCACGACCCCCCACCTCACTCTGGCTAGGGTCACGACCCCCCACCTCACTCTGGCTAGGGTCACGACCCCCCCCACCTCACCCTGGCTAGGATCACGACCCCCCACCTCACTCCGGCTAGGGTCACGACCCCCCACCTCACTCTGGCTAGGGTCACGACCCCCCACCTCACTCTGGCTAGGGTCACGACCCCCCCACCTCACCCTGTCTAGGGTCACGACCCCCCACCTCACTCTGGTTTAGGGTCACGACCCCCCCACCTCACCCTGGCTAGGGTCACGACCCCCCACCTCGCTCTGGCTAGGGTCACGACCCCCCCACCTCACTCTGGTTAGGGTCACGACCCCCCAAATCACTCTGTTATGGTGTGTGTGTGTTACAGACAGACTGTGATGAGGGGATGTGGTTGGTTGTGTGTTAAGGTGTGTGTGTTACAGGCAGACTGTGATGAGGGGATGTGGTTGGTTGTGTGTTATGGTGTGTGTGTTACAGACAGACTGTGATGAGGGGATGTGGTTGGTTGTGTGTTAAGGTGTGTGTGTTACAGACAGACTGTGATGAGGGGATGTGGTTGGTTGTGTGTTATGGTGTGTGTGTTACAGACAGACTGTGATGAGGGGATGTGGTTGGTTGTGTGTTAAGGTGTGTGTGTTACAGACAGACTGTGATGAGGGGATGTGGTTGGTTGTGTGTTAAGTTGTGTGTTATGGTGTGTGTGTTACAGACAGACTGTGATGAGGGGATGTGGTTGGTTGTGTGTTAAGGTGTGTGTGTTACAGACAGACTGTGATGAGGGGATGTGGTTGGTTGTGTGTTAAGGTGTGTGTGTTACAGACAGACTGTGATGAGGGGATGTGGTTGGTTGTGTGTTAAGGTGTGTGTGTTACAGACAGACTTTGATGAGGGGATGTGGTTGGTTGTGTGTTAAGGTGTGTGTTATCTTGTCTTTTTGCTGTTGACACTTTCTCTCTGTGGCTGATGGTCATCATACTATCTGATACATCAGAGAGGGAGAGGGAGGTGGCTGATGGTCATCATACTATCTGATACATCAGAGAGGGAGAGGGAGGTGGCTGATGGTCATCATACTATCTGATACATCAGAGAGGGAGAAGGAGGTGGCTGATGGTCATCATACTATCTGATACATCAGAGAGGGAGAGGGAGGTGGCTGATGGGCTGGGTTAGTCTGTGTGTCTGGCAGGGTTAGTCTGTGTGTCTGGCAGGGTTAGTCTGTCTGTGTGTCTGGCAGGGTTAGTCTGTCTGTGTCTGGCAGGGTTAGTCTGTCTGTGTCTGGCAGGGTTAGTCTGTCTGTGTGTCTGGCAGGGTTAGTCTGTCTGTGTCTGGCAGGGTTAGTCTGTCTGTGTGTCTGGCAGGGTTAGTCTGTCTGTGTCTGGCAGGGTTAATCTGTCTGTGTGTCTGGCAGGGTTAATCTGTCTGTGTGTCTGGCAGGGTTAGTCTGTGTGTGTCTGGCAGGGTTAGTCTGTGTGTGTCTGGCAGAGTTAGTCTATCTGTGTCTGGCCTACCTGCTTCATCATACTATCTGATACATCAGAGAGGGAGAGGGAGGGGCCTACCTGCCTCATCATACTGTCTGATACATAAGAGAGGGAGGGGCCTACCTGCCTCATCATACTATCTGATACATCAGAGAAAGAGAGGGAGGGGCCTACCTGCCTCATCATACCATCTGATACATCAGAGAGAGAGAGGGAGGGGCCTACCTGCTTCATCATACTATCTGATACATCAGAGAAAGAGAGGGAGGGGCCTACCTGCCTCATCATACTGTCTGATACATAAGAGAGGGAGGGGCCTACCTGCCTCATCATACTATCTGATACATTAGAGAGGGAGGGGCCTACCTGCCTCATCATACTATCTGATACATCAGAGAGGGAGGGGCCTACCTGCTTCATCATACTATCTGATACATCATTGAGGGAGGGAGAGGGAGGGGCCTACCTGCCTCATCATACTATCTGATACATCAGAGAGGGAGAGGGAGGGGCCTACCTGCTTCATCATACTATCTGATACATCAGAGAGGGAGGGAGAGGGAGGGGCCTACCTGCTTCATCATACTATCTGATACATCAGAGAGAGAGAGAGGGAGGGGCCTACCTGCTTCATCATACTATCTGATACAGAGAGGGAGGGAGAGGGAGGGGCCTACCTGCTTCATCATACTATCTGATACATAAGAGAGGGAGCGAGAGGGAGGGGCCTACCTGCTTCATCATACTATCTGATACATCAGAGAGGGAGGGAGAGGGAGGGGCCTACCTGCTTCATCATACTATCTGATACATCAGAGAGAGAGAGAGGGAGGGGCCTACCTGCTTCATCATACTATCTGATACAGAGAGGGAGGGAGAGGGAGGGGCCTACCTGCTTCATCATACTATCTGATACATAAGAGAGGGAGCGAGAGGGAGGGGCCTACCTGCTTCATCATACTATCTGATACATCAGAGAGGGAGGGAGAGGGAGGGGCCTACCTGCTTCATCATACTATCTGATACATCAGAGAGGGAGGGAGAGGGAGGGGCCTACCTGCTTCATCATACTATCTGATACATCAGAGAGGGAAGGAGAGGGAGGGGCCTTCCTGCTTCGTCATACTATCTGATACATCAGAGAGGGAGAGGGAGGGGCCTACCTGCCTCATCATACTATCTGATACATCAGAGAGAGAGGGAGGGGCCTACCTGCCTCATCATACTATCTGATACATCAGAGAGAGAGGGAGGGGCCTACCTGCCTCATCATACTATCTGATACATCAGAGAGGGAGGGAGAGGGAGGGGCCTACTTGCTTCATCATACTCTCTGATACATCAGAGGGAGAGAGAGGGAGGGGCCTACCTGCTTCATCATACTATCTGATACATCAGAGAGGGAGGGAGAGGGAGGGGCCTACCTGCCTCATCATACTATCTGATACATCAGAGAGGGAGGGAGAGGGAGGGGCCTACCTGCTTCATCATACTATCTGATACATCAGAGAGGGAGGGAGAGGGAGGGGCCTACCTGCTTCATCATACTATCTGATACATCAGAGAGAGAGGGAGGGGCCTACCTGCCTCATCATACTATCTGATACATCAGAGAGAGAGGGAGGGGCCTACCTGCCTCATCATACTATCTGATACATCAGAGAGGGAGGGAGAGGGAGGGGCCTACCTGCTTCATCATACTATCTGATACATCAGAGAGGGAGGGAGAGGGAGGGGCCTACCTGCCTCATCATACTATCTGATACATCAGAGAGAGAGGGAGGGGCCTACCTGCCTCATCATACTATCTGATACATCAGAGAGGGAGGGAGAGGGAGGGGCCTACCTGCTTCATCATACTCTCTGATACATCAGAGAGGGAGAGGGAGGGGCCTACCTGCTTCATCATACTATCTGATACATCAGAGAGAGAATGGGAGAGGCCCAGCACATTTCATGGTTGCTGGGCAACGGGCAGAGGAAAGACAGACTACAGCTTACTGAGGACAGACGGACACACAACCATCTCAAATGTGAGACTCTCCCCACCACCCCGACTTTCTGAAAAATCAACTCATATTTTAATTACGGAATGGGATCACTGAATGAGTTCCTCTTTCATTATTTCAACCTCATTCAAAGGTTTTTAACCAATTTTTGTTGGAAAAGAAACCGACTCCTTGGAAACTATGAGGGAAATGAATCTGCAACTCTCTGAAAAACAAAGTCAGATATTTGCAATTCAGGCCAACAAACAAGATCAAGTTTAATCTCGCGAGGCGAGAAGTGCAGGAAGTGCTGAAACGGGAAACATAACAGAACATACCATAGAGTTACCAGGATGAGAGTCAGAACATACCATAGAGTTACCAGGATGGGGGAGTCAGAACATACCATAGAGTTATCAGGATGAGAGAGTCAGAACATACCATAGAGTTATCAGGATGAGAGTCAGAACATACCATAGAGTTATCAGGATGAGAGAGTCAGAACATACCATAGAGTTATCAGGATGGGAGAGTCAGAACATACCATAGAGTTATCAGGATGAGAGTCAGAACATACCATAGAGTTATCAAGATGAGAGTCAGAACATACCATAGAGTTACCAGGATGAGAGTCAGAACATACCAGAGAGTTACCAGGATGAGAGAGTCAGAACATACCACAGAGTTACCAGGATGAGAGAGTCAGAACATACCATAGAGGTACCAGGATGAGAGTCAGAACATATCATATCGTTATCAGGATGAGAGAGTCAAAGCATACCATAGAGTTATCAGGATGAGAGAGTCAGAACATACCATAGAGCTACCAGGATGTGAGAGTCTGAACATACCATAGAGTTACCAGGATGAGAGAGTCAGAACATGTGATCAGGATGAGAGTCAGAACATACTCTAGAGTTATCAGGATGAGAGTCAGAGCATACCACAGAGTTACCAGGATGAGAGAGTCAGAACATACCATAGAGTTATCAGGATGAGAGAGTCAGAACATGTGATCAGGATGAGAGAGTCAGAACATAACATAGAGTTATCAGGATGAGAGTCAGAACATACCACAGAGTTACCAGGATGAGAGAGTCAGAACATACCATAGAGTTATCAGGATGGGAGTCAGAACATACCATAGATTTACCAGGATGAGAGTCAGAACATGTGATCAGGATGAGAGAGTCAGAACATACCATAGAGTTATCAGGATGAGTGAGTCAGAACATACCATAGAGTTATCAGGATGAGAGTCAGAACATACCATAGAGTTACCAGGTTGAGATTCAGAACATACCATAGAGTTACCACGATGGGGGAGTCAGAACATTCCATAGAGTTATCAGGATGGGGGAGTCAGAACATACCATAGAGTTATTAGGATGAGAGTCAGAACATACCATAGAGTTACCAGGATGAGAGAGTCAGAACATACCATAGAGTTACCAGGATGAGAGTCAGAACATACCATAGAGTTATCAGGATGAGAGTCAGAACATACCATAGAGTTACCAGGATGAGAGAGTCAGAACATGTGATCAGGATGAGTGTCAGAACATACTCTAGAGTTATCAGGATGAGAGTCAGAACATACCATAGAGTTACCAGGATGAGAGAGTCGGAACATACCATAGAGTTACCAGGATGAGAGTCAGAACATACCATAGAGTTATCAGGATGAGAGTCAGAAAATACCATAGAGTTACCAGGATGAGAGTCAGAACATACCATAGAATTACCAGGATTAGAGAGTCAGAACATACCATAGAGTTACCAGGTTGGGAGAGTCAGAACATGTGATCAGGATGAGAGAGTCAGAACATACCATAGAGTTATCAGGATGAGAGTCAGAACATACCATAGAGTTACCAGGATGAGAGAGTCAGAACATACCATAGAGGTACCAGGATGAGAGAGTCAGAACATACCATAGAGTTACCAGGATGAGAGAGTCAGAACATGTGATCAGGATGAGAGTCAGAACGTACTCTAGAGTTATCAGGATGAGAGTCAGAACATACCATAGAGTTATCAGGATGAGAGTCAGAACA